>NW_012137636.1:4396789-4405445 GCF_000956105.1 Propithecus coquereli | reverse complement strand
GCGGCAGCAGAGCAGAGGCGGCGGCGCAGGACCTGCAGTCGCCCGGGATTCCCTCCAGGTGACGATGCTCTGGTTCTCCGGCGTCAGGGCTCTGGCTGAGCGTCCCTGCCGGCGCTCGCCTGGGATTACCTGCTGCGTCTTGCTGCTGCTCAATTGCTCGGGGGTCCCTATGTCTCTGGCTTCCTCCTTCTTGACAGGTAGGGGAGGGGGTGGAGGGATTGGCCCTCCGGGACGCTGGCGTGGTACCTGGGAGAGGAGGCGCTGGCTTGCCCGGAGCTCGGGAGGGTTTGGAGCTTGCACCTTGGCGCCTGCCCCTCACTGGTTGATGGGGATGGCGATGAAGTGAAGCCCGGGGGTTAAGGGCTGGGAAGGCGGCGAGTAGGTGAAGAGGTTGAGGGCTGAGAGGCCGTTACCTTTAATTCAGTGATAACAGACATCCTTCTATTGAATTTGAGAACATTTTTAATGTATTTTAATATTTTTCTCAACGCTTATTTTAATCTTTTCTCCCCCTACACAATTAGCGAAAAATTTTGTGCAGTTCTCCTCACATCCTCCTTTCTCACTCTGTAGGGTTCCAGTATATCTACTGTGTTAAGAGTGCTTTTTAAAGCACTGGTTTTCCAGACCTTGAATTTAAAGACACTATCATATTTAAAAAACGTACTAATAGCAGGATATAATAATTATATATTTTCAGGCAGGTGAAGACCTCAGTTGCTATTCTGAAGGACATACTTTACTGACACCTGGTGCGGAAAAGAAAATATCAAGGCAATTTCTAAGAGAAGAGAAAAGAGGATTGCCTTTCAAAAAGTGATTTCAACCCAAGACAGTATGAGGCCGATCCATATAAAGGCATTGATGTTCATTGATGGGATCTTAACTTTTGTTCAAATATAAAATCTGCCCTAATGGCCAATCTAAATTTTTTGCATATGGGAGTGTGTGTTTAGTTGAAATGCCTTCATAAAGGAGGAGTTGTTATTAAAGGTCCAGTGAAATACTTGGAATTGTGCTTAAATCATCTGAGAACAGAAAATCTATCTCTATATCACAGCCTTTTTTTTTTTTTACCTGTTTAAATTAAACTATTCAAAAAGGATTTTTTTTTCCCCAGGGGGTTGTTTTTGGTGAGTTTGATAACGTAAAATTCATTAAGACTTTCTGAAATTTGGGTAGATGTTTCCAAAAGGAGTAGCGTAAAAATTTAAAATGTTGTAATAATGCTACTAAGCTAAATTAAAACTAAAAAATTTTCCCCTTAATTTCAGGTTCTGTTGCAAAATGTGAGAATGAAGGTGAAGTCCTCCAGATTCCATTTATCACGGACAACCCTTGCATAATGTGTGTCTGCTCGGTAAGTGTGGAGATCAGGTAATGTGAACTCAATTGCTTCCTCTGACAAGATGAATCCATTAAATGTGATAATATAACCAGATCCTAAAACTTCTCTTTAGTCATTACAAAATCGCAAATAACTGCCCATAGTTTGTGAATTGAATCCAATTGAATTTCTGAGTTTTGTGGACTTTGGCAATTTCCATTTCATCCAACTGGAAATTCTTATCTTTGTCATCATTGTTACAGAAGTAAACTTAAGATGGACTTTGTATGATGTTGTCTTGGTGAAAATTACAGTTTGTAATGTCTGTTTCCAGTAATGGCTACTGCCACCAAATCATAGATGCCACCAGACTTTCTGCCTTGGTTCTATGGTTTGAGCTTAGCAGGAAAATGAAATGGGATAACATTTAGGTATAAAGGTCAGGGATAAGATATATGATGGGGGAAACAGAGGTGATAGCCACAAAAAAAACCCCATGAGGACAAGATGTTATTCTGGATTTTTTTTTGCTTTCTATACCTTAAGCTCTCAAATACAATCTTTATTTCTGATTTGGAAGCATTAGTCAGAAAGGACAATTCTATCCTTAAGAGGGAGTGACACTTAACTGTCAGCTGCTTAATTAACACTGGCAGTGGCTAGTAGGTTCAAAAAGGTAATAATTTGTTTCAATTTACTTAAGTTTAATAGTTAATGATAAGTCTAATAAGTAACTACTTGGGGGAGATTAAGTAATATAAATAAGAATTTCTGAGATGAATTATAGACCCATAAAGAGCAACATTTTTGCTTAAGAGTGTTTTACATGTCAATCAATTTTGGGAAACCTTGATTCAAAACTACTCATCACAAAACGCTGTTGGAAATAAATTAAGATAGTCAAATGCAAAGCCCAAAAGTGATAGATCACTACTTGTTACCAGATCAGCATGCTGTATGGAAGGGAGTCATCTCTGTTTAGGCGAAAGCCAAGCCTTCTGAGTTTACACTACCCAAACTTTTTCACGACCAGAGTTAAGGTCAATGTTGCACAGTGATAAATAAATGGGTGAAGGTATCAAATGATTTGCAGCTTCTCGAGACTAAGGAAATCCACAGAAACAAGTAAAAATGCACTGCATTTGCTGACACGATAAATATCATGCCTAACAAAAAAGAGGTAAGGGAGAGGGGTCTTTGGATTTTGTGTTTATGGGTTGTCATGTTAATTAATGATCTTTTACTAAAGAACTTGTTGAAAAGGAGCTTCGAGTTTAAATTCTGACTCAGTTGTAGATTTACAAATGCAGTGTGTGTGTATAATCTTCCTTTTTAATTTTTCTTATCTGTATACTGTGAGTAAATTATTTCATCTTAATCTCTTATGATTTCAGAGGAAATTACCCTGACCAAGTAATATTTAAATGTGCTGAGAGCTCCACATGTAAAATATTGTTTTTCTCTTCAGCAATATTCCCATTTATAAAGTTTACATATACAGTTTGGGTTTTGCAGACTGTTCCCGAATAACATTATGCAAAATTCTCCAAGCAACATTCCTCCTTTTTGGTACTCCTATCTCAGTGCGAAATAGTGCCTTTCTCTGGAAGTGGGAGACTTAGTGATAAGAAGATAGGCGTTAGAATCCTGCAGTTTTGAAGGTAAAGAGTAAATCTGAAAAGATGCATCAGTTGGAATTCAAGTGGGAATGATATTTATTCCAGAAAAGTATTGATTATATTCAGAAGGGTAGTAGGTTCATTTATGTCTTTAACATTTAAGTAATATTTGGAGGTATCTACCCTGGGTGAGTGGTGTCAGAAATCCTTTCTAAATATGTAACATCGGGACTCTGGCTCTCGGACTTACCCTTGGATTTATCCACTAGGAGCTCTTTCATTAGCTGAAAGGCACAGCGATACGTTATCATGATCTTCATAGGGGTTTAGGATTATGGGGCCCAAGTTGTCACAGTCATTATTGCTTCCCAAACATTTGTACTGACTTGGTAAGAGTAAGAATAGATGGATGCCCACTCCTCTCTTTGTATACGCTCTTGTACATTTCTGTGGGCCCACAGCAGTTCATGGGTTTCAAAGCACCCCAGACTCCCAGAGGCCGCTCGGCATTTTTATTCTTAGGCTGGAAGGTAGACATATTTAGCAGATTGATAATGTTAGCAATAGTAAACATTTGTGAAACACTTTTTACTTGCTGGACCCTTATCTAAGCCTACCTTATTTCATTTAATCCTCACAAAAATCCTTTGAGGGCTTGTACCTTTATTTCACAGATGAAACTGGGGTTTATGGGGTTAAGTAGCTTGTGAAGGTCGCATTTGAGTCAACAGCAGAGCTGGAACTCACTCTCAGTTTTGTCTGCCTCTAGGCTACATGCCTATAACCGTGAGAAATAGGCTATTTGTTTAGTTAAAGATACGAGAAAGCAAGGAGAAAATAGAAAATTATTTTACCTTTTGGCATTTCTTGAGTTATTTTGTTTTTTTCTTTTGAGTCTTTCTGGAGTTCACTTAGTTAACATTTGTTAATCCCATTATATGAAAGGAACATTTCGTTATGGTTTCAGTTGACCTGCAGGGAGCGTTAGTCGTGAGCTAGTTTTATGTATGTACATAAGAGGGTATGTAATAGTCTCAACTGTACTTTGGATAAAGAGAATAGTCATATTTAGTTTGTGTTGGTCCAGCCTTTTGGCAGAAAGGTACCTAAGGCTGAGCGTAAGCTCATATCTCATTTCATAACATATACTAAAAAAAAAAAGGAAAAAAAGCTAACCTCAAGGTATGCTTAAAAAAGATGTAAAATGTTACAGTTGGGAGGAAATAGGTGGCACAAAGTCCTGTGTGTAATTACAGAGTAAAAGCTTGAAAAACCCCACAAAATCAACTTGGCCTGATTTAAACTTTTAAGCTGCAAAATGTTTCAAATGTGGAGTGAGCTCATTTCTGCGGAGATTTTGAGGATGACAGTGGGCGCAGTGGCCACGGGAAGAAGAACTGAATAATTTTATTCTCATTTATCATCGTCTGCACAGATCCAAGCATCCTGCCAGAGTCAGTCCTTGTCCAAGAACAACCTGTTTGTTAGCTGGCAGTAGAATCTCGTTTTAAAGTGTGTAGGCCAGAAAGCTTTGGTTCACCTATTCTAGAGGGAAGGTGAGAAGTTGGCCCATCATCCTAAAATCTAGAGAACTGGGTAGGCAACTGAGGTTAAAAGATGCATGGGCTTTATTATTTAGTGAGAAAGCAAAGCACGACTTTTCCCCACCATACAAAGTAGTCTGTTATGGGGCTGAGGAAGGCAGGTCCAGACTTACTACCGTCTCATGTGACATTTTTCCCCCTTCTTGCTAGGATTATTTTTCCCATAATATGTAGGAAAACACATTGGTGCCTGCCCTGAAATATAGCTGATAGGAGCCAGCCATACCCAGATAAGTGAATCCAAAGTAATTCCCTGGATCTCTGGACGTCCCCAAAATCCACCAAGTGTCCGTGATAAGTGGTCCTCATACTTCTTAGCCGTTTCCACTTGACTGTAGAATAGGAGGAAATGGCAGGAGCCAGTGAGTTGGGCCCTGTACTAGAAACCTGAGAAAACTTTGGAGGCTGGAACTCAGAAAACCAGAAGTCATAGCTTAGTTTGGCATACATTTTGTTCAGCAAAAAACATTATTTTGAGGTTGAAGTTTCCTCTTTTAAATCCAGAGGTGCAATGTAGAAATAGACCCTTTGCTTATAAAAAGCAATGTGAAATTCAGTGTTACAAGATTCAGGGCTCCACCTATCTTGGAGCCAACCAAATAGTGAAAACAGAGGAGACCTTGTCTGCAGTCTAATGCTTTTTTAATCACAAAAATCCTTTATCACTAAACAAGTAGCTCCCAGCATCTTAGATTCTCTCGGGTGCCTTATCTCCATAAAATCCTCATGTTTTTCATTGTTCAAATTAACTGGCTGGAGAAGAGAAATCTATTGTCTGAGCAAGTGTTAGGCACATGTTTGAGAAGGAGGGAGGTAACATTGCATGAGGATTCAATTCCTATGTATATGTATGAGAGAGAGAGATGGGTGGAGAGAGAGAGAAAGCAGAAGAGATATAAAGTAGTCCAGATGTGTTTAGAACGATACTGCACTTGATATATGAATATACATTAATACATAGATTGCCGTATTTTTTCAGAGTTGTTTCTTATCGTTTCTAGACTTGGGATGCTCACCTAGGATCTTATTTATTTATTCTTTAATTTTTACTCTGTTTAGAAGGTAATGTGACCAATTGCCTTCCAATAAAACAGTTTTAGGGGAAAGTAACTAATTTATGGGATTGTGTTGGCAAATTCACAAAGACCAGCTCGGAGATAGTTATCCACGCTTTATTCAGGCCCAGAGGAGCAGAGCAAGTCTCCTGAGGTCACACAGTTACTAAGAGACATAACTGGGATGGGGAGCCAGTTCTTTCTCTGCTAAACCAATTTGCCTCTGCTGGTCCTTTACTACTTAAAAATATCTACAGATACTTTCAAGGCTTTAGGTGAGTAGTTTCAGCCTCCATGGGGCTAGCTCCTTGGGGGCAGTTAGAGTGGTTTTGATCTTGTAGCACAAAGCAAGTCTGGAATTTGGAGAGCCTTTCCAAGGAAGACATGGCTTTTGGCTGGCATCATATCATTTGGTCAAAGAGCTGTGGCCCAGACATCAGACACGCCTGGGTTCAAATCTAACTGGTGGCAAACTCGAGACAATCTCCTCACCTTTCTAAAGTTCAGTGTCCTTAACTGGAGAGTGAGATGGATATCAACATCTCGCTCATAGAGTTGCTGTGCGAATTAAATAAGGTACAGTATATAAGGCTTGGCCCAGGGCATGGCATATAGTAAGCTGTCTGGAATGATTTTTTATTGCTGTTGTTGATGATGGTGTGATTTTTTAAAAAATTCTTATTTCTTCACATGGAATAGGATGCAAAGTTTTATCAGAAAAGGATGAAAAGGGAAGCTGATAGAGACGTCTGGCTAATGATGCCAAGCCCACCCATTGCTGTGAATGAACAGGGTTAGCCGGTAACGTTTTGTGAGTTTTTCTGCCCCTCCAGACTTGGACTGGGCTGATCTAGGCTGCTTCCTTATTGGTCCAGTGTTCTTTGGGCCCTGGTGTAAGTTTTCCCCTTGCTCTCCATTAAACATAAAAAAAAAAAAAAAAAAAAAAAAAAAAAAAAAAAAAAACTTTCCATGGAAGAGGGGCCTCCTTTCTTGCAGAGTATTTACATCTCTGTGCCTGTGGGGTCACCTTCACTTGTACTTTTATTGGCAGAGGGATAGGGTTGGGAGTTGGGAGCACTGTAATTCTGGAAAAACTGCCTAGTGGTCTGGCATCGTGGGGATTTTCCTGGCCTGCCTTGTGGAAGTCTCTCGACCCCGTTCCAGACCTGAGTGTGTTTTTGCTGCCTACTTACTCACTGCTCCCCTTCCCCATCCCCATCCCATTTCAAGTGTGCTTTATTTGGTTTCCCGGCACTGGAGTTGACCATGCGCATCAATGGTAGACTGTGTTTTAAGTGTAGAAAATAGTGTTGAGGACAGAGATCCCTTCCCTACACTGGAATACAGGTAGGGCAAGGGAAGGAGCATGGGAGAGATAATGGGAAAAGCCAGGCAAGGCAATACGATGGAAAATAAAACCAGTTAATAGAAATGTACTGAATAAATAAAGGATATCATTTTTTCGCACCCTCTTCTATGGCACTTCTGTCTAACTGATGGTATATTGAATCCTTTGTGCTATAAAAGAACACAAATAACACCACCTTTCATGGCACGAGGAGGTCAAGTGTGCTTGTTGAACTTAGTTAAGATCAGCAAATGAGCTGGGTGTATATTTTAAGACCTGTTGATTCCCAGTTCTAATTCTATAAAACACCGCTCAAGACACTAGGGATAGCAGGTTATAAATTCAATAATATTATTCTTTCTTCCTTCTTTCCACACCTCAGCCCCCTTGCATTTTATTTTATTATTTTTAGCCTTTTCTGTGTTTGAAACATTGTGCTGCTTCTTTGAGGAGACAAAGGCCAATAGGATAGATTCTTGCCCACAGCCTGATGGGGGAGACGGACACGTGGATAAGTGAGTTTTACAGGAGTGACAGAAAAGTACTATAATAGACTTGAATCCAAGTACTAAGGGGGTTGCAGATGAGTGCTCTGACCAAAGTACCTGCGACCTTCATGCGGGAAGAGAGGTAGTCCAGGCAAAGCTTTGTTGGAGGAAAGACACAGAACAGAGTGTGCTTAGGGTGTGCAGGAATGGCAGAGTCCAGTGTGTGCAAAGCTCTGAAGGAGCTGGAGTTAGAAAGCTCCCTGGGAGCCAGCACGGGAGCACCTTGAATGCAATAATAAGGATATCAGTTCCATTCCTGTAACCGGGGGAAGCCACTTAATACTCGTGTGCAGCTGTACGACTAAGATGCGTTTTATATAAAGGTCACTAGGAGCTTTTGTGGGGGATGTTTGGAGTGTGCAGAGGCTGGAGTTTGGACAACAGCCTTCAGGGACGTGTTGTGGTCAGGTGAGAATAAGCAGCCTGGAGCAGGGGTGGGCAATGGGAATGGAAAAAAGGTGTGGAGATACACCACTGTTGCTCATTCTTTTGAATTTCTTTAACTATTTTCCAGTTCTAGAATATTTGGGTTACAAGACACCAAACCACACTCAGCAAGACACAGTTGCTAAAATGCAGTCGTCATTATAGTGATTTGTAGGGCGTCCCCGTAGCACAACCACTTTGCTTGTCACTTGGCGTCTCCAGAGCAGGGTGCTGCTACTTGAGTGGAATGGTTCACTTCCCAGAGCTCACTCTCAGAGTTCTGTTCTGAGAGCCAGCTCTCTTCCCTTACTCACGGTGGTACCCTGGTTTACACTGCTGCGTGATCCATTTGGCAAATCATTCAGTCTGGTAGGCATTTTCATGATAGTATGTGTGCTCAATTGTAGCACAAATTTTATAAATTAATGAGAATTGGGTGGCTCACTTTTAAAAAGAGCACCAATGTGCTGTGGCATTGAGAACCCCTGGACTTGCAGAGGAGTTTGAGAGCCCAAGTTGACAGCACTTGGCAAGGAAGTAGATGGCGGAGGTGAGAGATGGGGCAAATTGAAGGGAATTTTGAGAGTTCTAGCCAATGCCTAGACAATGCAGGAAGAGAAGGGGTCAGGGGTGTGGATGGGTGGGTGGTAACCAGTTTAGATGTGAAGAATTGGGCTTGGTAGACCTTCTAAGTAAAAAAGTCCTTTAGGCTCTTAAAAATATGGATCT
>NW_012137636.1:4362259-4396000 GCF_000956105.1 Propithecus coquereli | reverse complement strand
GATTATGAACTTTCAGGTTTGCTCTATTAAATTGTTAATGATGCTTTAAAAATATTATGATATGATTTTATGTCAAATTCTAGGTCTTCAGGTAAAATATTTTCTTTTTTCATGACATTTTTTATGCCCATTTTGTCAGGGGAGTACAGCTGTGGAGAGGAGGTCTTGGTGTCTGAATGTATGGGTTCAAGTCTCAGCCGGGCCGCCTGGCATCTGTGCACCACTGGACAGGTGCCTTGCCGTCTCTGAGCCTTAGCTGTGCGTACTGGACAAGTCACAGTGCAGACCTAAGTGGCTGGCTGTGGGCATTCACTGAGGTGATGCAAATGGGTTAAAGGCGATGATGTTTGTGAAAGCCGTTTGTAAACAGCGTGAATGAAATTGTTACGAAGGGCAAGAACTTGAATTAGAAGAATGTGAAGTGTTTACCGTAAGCCAATTCTTAGCACATAATTTAATGAATATATTCTTAAATGATAGCATCGTGGTTCCTATTTCTACCCCTTAATAGTTGTATGGCTTTAGGTAAGTGGCCTCATATTTCTGTATCTTCACATCTCTCTCTTCATCATGAGGCTCTTGTCAGAATCGTGAGTTAAAAAATGTAAAATTCTGAAAACGTGGTCTGAAACATGGTAAGCATTTCAGCAATAATACCCACTGCCACGATCTACAGGCTGTGAAATTACTGCCTGTGCCATACTTCTAAGAAGTGATCCAATGGACTGTTTTTATTACAATTTATTGTCAATACCTATGACATGTGTTTACTCTGAATTTCCCTTGGGTAGACAATGGGATATCAGGAGAGATGACTGCTTTTCTGTTAAAGATGGAAAACGCTGGTAGTATTGGGCGATTAGGAAGCAGGCTTGCTTCTCTCTTTTTCATCTTCAAAGCGTGTAATTACTGAGTGGGCCCCCTGCACCCGACGCTTCTGAGCCCCGTCCACTTTGAAGAGTGGCCCAGTGTCCTGCTTTCCGACCAACCACTTGTGCTTAACTGCAGGATCAGGCCTTATCCTATAAAGGGGCAAGCCAGGTGAACTGGCGTGACTAGATTTTGACATGTGGGCCCTGTAGATTCATGCAACTTTATATGCCTGGGAACAGCCATCTTGCAACTCCCCTCGGAGCCTGCTGCTGCTTCTCCTACACGGCATGTTCTGCCCTGTTGTGTAGCGACTTGGGCAAATTCACATCTCCAGGGATGATGTCCTCAAGTGTAAGAACCTTGTCACGGTCATCTCTGTCAGGGCCTAAGCTTCGGCAAGAGGTCCACAACCTTGGGACTTGAGTGGGAGTTAGGCTGGAGTTTCCTGTTTACAGTTCGGGTTGTTAACACTTAGGATAGCTCCCCCAGAATGGAACTCCAAGTTCCAAAACATGAGTGAGTCTCCCAGAGAGTTTGTCACAGAAGGTCAACCTCCTCTATAAAAGACATTCTAAATAATCATTACAGAAACATGCTCTTTTTTTCAAAAGGAATGTAATCACATTTTAAAATACAGGATCATATAGACATTAAGACTTGCTTTTATTTGTGATAAAGGGAACATTCCCTCTTATAGACGTATCCTGCTGTCAAAAGCAGAACCGTAGGTGACAATGCAGGAGGTGCGAAGGAGGTTCTGGGACTATCTGACTTCCACTATCAAAAGTCGCAACGAGAAATGCCTCCCGATCCCTGTAGCTGGCTCTTCCCAGTTGTTTCCAGCCCCTCTCACTGAGGCTAACTCAGAATCTCGACACAAGTCTTTATGTTTATATTAGGTTTTGGATGTTAGCTCCCTTGGCTTCTGGGAGCTGACTCTGTTGAAAATTATGTTTTTCTTTTAAGGACAAAGGCCTTATTGTATATACATGTCGTGTAGTGTAATGAGCTTTTTTTTTTTTTTTTAATGTTAGGTAATGGGTAGTACTAACCCAGATCCCAAATGGAAGTTCAAAGATCTGTAACCTGACTGGCGATTTTAAGGTTTCACGCAGGTAACTCAACAAGAGAAAATGAGAAGGTGGGACAAGTGGCATCTTCACTGACCACAGCGTGTCCCCCAAATGCCCTGCTTTGGTGGAATAACCATAAAACGACTGAGAGAGAGGACCTGCAACATGAGTGATGGTACCCCAGAGCCACTTGAAAGAGAAGGACAGTGATAATGAAAATAAGGAAGATAATGATCATCACATTTTAACTTGTAAAAACACCTATTTCCAAAATAACTTTTGTATTGTTGGTTAAATAAATAGATTTTGGCCAGATGATTTTTCATGGGTGCTGACACTGTAGGCGTAGGCTGAGCAGCTTATTTTTTGAGTCTGTGTGGTTTGTCGGCCTCTCTGGTGGTCCTGCTGGCCTCTTTGGTGCTGAGTGACCTCAGAAAGGCTGTTTCCAGGAGAGACAGGGGACCTGCCGGGCCCGGGAAAAGGAGGCATGAAAAACTGAAGCTGCTCTTCCATTTCTTTGGGACTCAGTGAGAAGCACTTTTAGCATCTTTATCTTAATCTATTTCCCCCATTCTTCTTAAACATTTTTTTTTAAAAACCTATTTTCTGAGGTTCCTCTTTGAGGCATGGATATCTATGGACTGCAGCAATAACATTAAGGTTCCTCTAACCCTTCAGTGCTTTCTTTGTAGCGAGCAAAGTAATTACATTTTCATTCTTCACCATGTTTATTCTTGAAGTGTCTTACTAAAAAAAATACGTGGGGACTCATTTTCCATTTTATTTTCTAATTGAACAGAGCTATTTGTGCCAAGATATCAAAATTGTCCCCTCTCTGCTCAGAGGGCAGAGCCTACATTGCATCAGTGGCCTGAAGTGCTCAAATCTTCTGCCTCCAGTAAAACCTGTGAGTGCCAAGTGCTGTATTCGACTGCCTCAGCGCGTTCCTTTACCTCTCAGAAATGCACGAATTCTGGAGGTGCTCACAGCCTGCTGGGTCTCTCCTGCTTTGCGGATTTATGGCGTAAAAGCAGTAGCATCAAGACATTCACATAGCAGGGTTTTTTGGTCTCAGGGGGACACTATTTTCCTGAATGAGAGTACATAAGAGATTAAGCAGACATTCTCCCCCTTGGGAGCTGCAGTAACGAAGCGGTAGGGTCCAACCATGGGCCTGTGTTTATGCCCTTTGAGGGGAATGGGGCCTGTTAGACTAGAGTTGTGGTGATTTCCTGTTTTCAAACACGTGGGAAACAGTGCTTCTGGTGCCCAGCAGGACCCCCCCAGAGGTCAGCTGGAGCTCCATTAGCACTTAGGTGAGCACCAGGATGGAATTCCTTGTCCCTTAGAGGCAACCCAAGAACCTGTGGAAGAGCTGGGTGGCTGGGAAGGGGGCAGGAGCCTGCGCTTTTTGTGAATCTCTTTAGTCTGGGGGTGGCTTCTGCTGGAGAGAATAGGCCTCTCTATCCCTGCTGGGATGTGCTGGAAATGCATGTACCAGATGGCATTGCTTCCTTTTCCTCCGTGGGTGCATGTGTGTGCAGGGGAATAGTTGGGATTTATTAAAAACTGATTTTTTTTCTGTCTCATGTAAACCATATACTAGGCCAGGGCAACATGAAATTTTCTTATTTTGCATCTAGTTAGCCATGTTATAGAAATCTAGAGCCTCCAGATTTCGGTGTTATGAATTTTTGATATTTATCTGGCATTGACCTATAGAAACAGCAATTTTCTGTGGTTTGACCTAGTGTAGATTTTGAGTACCTTTAGACTTTTTCAAGGGGGATATTTATCCTTCAGGTTATTGCAATGCATTTAAACTGCATTTAAATTCAGAGTCAATTTCCACTGGGTTCATAAACTAAAACTAAAATGTGGTGATATAGCAAAATGCCTCTCAATCTGTGCACCTCCACCTCTGAATTAATGGGCTCTTCTGTACATCCTCAAGACCCCCTCTGAGGGTGGCAGGGAAGTGGGGGGAGGATGGGGGGCGGTGCTCAGCTTAGTGGGGGAGCACATGGTGGGGGCTCTGCAGGAAATGTGGGAACTGCATTACAGGACTGGCGTAGGAAAATGATTGATGGGTGGTCATTAAACTCGGCACATATTTATTGAGCATTTATGTTAATAATGTCCTGAGGCACTGCAAGATTGGAGAAATGCTTTTTACATGAACGAAAAGAGATTAAATTATGTTTGAGATAGTTTTGAAGTTACCTTTTATTGCTTTAGAGTTCTTTGAAAATTGATTAACTTATGCAAGCCAGAGATACTAGCTCTTGGCTGGAATATTTGATTAGTCAGAGCAACCTATTAGTCCTTGACTGTGGTAGGTTTTATATGCTGTATATGTATACGTATGCATTCAATATGACATTGGGATGATGGTTTTAGTTTGCAAACTACCTTCTATCGTTAGAGTCTAAAATGAAAGTGTGAGTGTGTGATGAAACCAATAGTTGTGTATGTGTGTGGGGCCCATAGAGTGGAGTTTGAACACTGGTGACACGGGGCAGATGATTATGTTCCCTGCGTGTTCCCTTCACCGGCAGCCTCTGCCCCTTCCTCCCTTGAACACTTCAATTTGACTGCGTGTCTTCCCTCACACAGTTGTAGGTCGTTAACAAGTTAACAAGTCTGTGGTAAGAATTTTGAGTTCAGTTTCTTCTGTTCTTCCACCGGGGCCCCAGCGGTGGCTCTCAGATTTTAATGTGCGTAAGAACTACCAGGGAGCTTGCTAGAAGTGCAAATTTCCCGTGACCTACTCCAGAGATTCTGATTCAATAGATCTGGCTAGCTCTGGTGCGGACCTGAGAATCTCCATTTTTTAATAAACCCCTCTAGTGACTTTTATGCAGGGGCCAATTTTTGAAAAACTCTTCTTAACTGAGGTTCAATGGAAAAAGAATGATATGTAAATATAAACATAAATAGTTATGTTTACACTTAAAAGTAAGTAGGTCCAATTGAAATTCTGTTATTGATATAGAACTTTATAATAGGTCAAGTATCATCTAAATAATGGTGTTTTGTGGAGCTTTCACACAGTTATACTGCACATTAACTATCTTTATTGAGGTACTCCTTTTTCTCTTCATGTCATCTTTATCAAACCTTCTCTAGTCATCCAATCAGAATGAATCCCTTGTTCTTGGAAGCCTATATGTTGGTTACTTTTATTATAACCCTTCCTCCTGCCTCCTCTGAGTTTTTATTATCTACATGGCTATCTCCCCTACTGGACTCAATGCTTCTTCAGGGTAGGAATAGTGTCTGATTCTTCTATCACCCAAAACATCTAGAATAGCACCTTACAAACTTTAAGTCTCAACAGGTATTTTGAAAATAAATAGTGTTCAAAAACCAGATAGAGGCTGAACTTCACTTTGCTCAAAGCCAGGCTGTGAGGTAGGGTAGGCGTTCTTAAGAAACCTGTTTCGTAGTTGTTATCACAAGGGCTCAAAAAAGGCAAAGCAAGACAAAGAGCAGGCTAAAATCAGTGAGAGATGAGACCACAGTTCAAGTCCTGGAATCCTTGCCCCCTGTGGGCTGACTCCGCTGAGACCCCTTTGAGAGAATGCCTCCTAACCACACTGTTGAGAAAACACCCTGACCCAACAAACAGCTTCCCTGGGGATTATGTTTTTAGCAGTCCTTGAGGTCCACCTAGGTTGAGTCCTGACTGGCGCCTTTGGGTGGGATGAGCTGACCCGTTGGGCTGCTGCCTGCCTTTTCATGTGCTGGGTTCTCGCGGGGATATACTCTGTTTCCTGTGGTCTTTCTAGGGTGAGTAGCAGCTGCAAGATGAAGCTGACATGACGTATGTGTGTTGCTTCTTCAGTTTGAGCCAACTACATGTGGCAATTTGACAAATGAGCCAGGGTTTTATGACTGACCTGGTGGGATCCAGCAGGAACCAGGTGCAAACAATGAGGGGGGAGGGCCAGGTGAGGCCGGAGCTAGAGACAACTCCCCGGCCCAACCCCTTCCATTCCCGAAACCTCTACAAGAAGCCATTTCCTCTTGCTGGCAACTTACATCCAGCAGATTCCTTCTTTGTCCAGAACAAAACCACTCTGGGAAATGTTAGTTCTTTTCTCTCTCTTATGTTGCCCTATTTCATCCCATACTTTCCTTTCCCTGTTCAGGGCGAGTGTCAAGTCAACCTGACCAGGCTCTGATTCATGTCACCTTCACATAATTCTTGTCATGTGATTAGACAGTTTCTTATCCTTTATTTATTTATTTTTATTTTGTGTAGAGATGGGATCTCGCTATATTGCCCAGGCCACTCTCAAACTCCTGGGCTCAAGCTATCCTTCTGCCTTGGCCTCCCAAAGTGCTGGGATTTACAAGGCTTGAGTCACTGTGCCCAGCCAGTTTCCCATACTTTAAATGAGAATCCTTTTTTTTTTTTTTAAAGTTTTAAATTAGGCTGGCATTCCATTGTTCCAGGGTTCCATCCTTATCATCTTCATCTTGATTATTTTTTTACTACGTTATTTTCTTTCTTTGTTATTAGTGCAGCAATTCCATGATGTCACTGCTTCTCAAGTTTCATGTCTAGTTTTTCTCAGTCTCAGTTTTTAATGCTTGGTTTCAGCCTGACACTGAAATGTACAAACTGGTATTACATGAGGTGGTTGTTCCTCCCCCACACACTGGGGGCCAGACATTTGTATGGGTAGAATGTGCAGCCTGGAGCTCACTGACCTCAGCGAAGTCGGGTGATCTGGTGGAGAGCCAGAGGACAGCCGCTTGTGAGAAGATCGCCAGGGCTAGCCAACGGGCCAGCTCAGAGCAATGTCAAGTTTCCAGGTGGGGGTTTAGTGGATGTATTTCACTAATGATGATGTGCTGATAGGATTTAGCCTGGTGAAGAGAATGCCCAGGGGAAGCTTTAACAGCCTTCAAATATGTGGGAAGGAAATACTATGTTGAAAGGACAGAGAAGAGTACTAATCCCAAAGTTGCAACATAGCGTTAGCTTCAGTTTCTCCGCTGACCTCTGCCTCGCAGTTGCTTCCAGAGTTGAGTCCCAAGCTGATTGTGGGGTCCTGGCTTCTCTGCTTCTTGTGCGCCTGCCTGTGTGTGCGGGCGGCCCCCTAGATCCTTGGGTGCTAGTTACCCTGCTGCAGGTGAGTTTCATGGTCCTCGCTTTGAGTCACACTTTTTGGGATCACAAATTAAAAGCAGGGTCTGACTGTGGACTCTGTTTATCCCAGGGTTTTGGCTTTAGGACTCAGCATGACTGACAAGGAAAGCTTCGATTGAGAGATTTCCCTTTCTTTTTCTTTCTGTTACTCTCAAGTGTTTAATGTCCTCTTACTCCCACACCCATCTTTAATACTCACCTAGTTTTTGGTCACTAAGCTCTGTTTGGTCACTAAGCTTTGTCGTTTGGGGACATTGGTCCTAGACTTTTTCCCTTGTAGTCTCAGCTCTCCTAGCCAATCAACATTTTTCTATACTTAAGTCTATTCCCTCCAAGAGGTAGGTTGGAGGGCATGGTAATTATTACCACTGGGGGTCAGGAGTGACCAACAGGGGCCAAGACAGCCTCTCTCATGAGCCTCAAATAGTGGGCAGCAACAGTTCCATCCTGAGGTATCTCGGTCACCAAGTACCTAGCCCAGTGGCAGGTGCTGAGAGAAGGTGACCTCTGGTGGTCACTGAATTAATGTAATGATCTCAACCAGCGATCACGCACAGTTGTGCATGCACACATGTGTGGACGTGTCTATGTGTGCAAGGACTTACATGTATGGAGCGCTCTCAGCATTTGCAAGAATTCTATTTATTTGGCTTCTCTTTCTATTTTCTGGATCTTCCTTATGTTCTCAAACTTTATAAATATCGGAGAGCTCCAGAATGCAACCAAGATGTTTTCTCCATTTACCCTCATTTCCTTAGGTGATTT
Organism: Propithecus coquereli; assembly: GCF_000956105.1. Classification (NCBI taxonomy): domain Eukaryota; kingdom Metazoa; phylum Chordata; class Mammalia; order Primates; family Indriidae; genus Propithecus; species Propithecus coquereli. The sequence continues at coordinate 4,388,128 of NW_012137636.1, read as the reverse complement.
TATACAGATTCATGACTTAAAAACCACTTAAATGCTGATAGTTCCCCCATTTATGTTCCCAGCCCCACCCTCAAGTCCAGACTCATATATGCAAATGCCTGCCTGGGTGTCTGCCTGGGTGTCTGCCTGGTGTCTCAAACCAAAAATGGCCCAAACGGAGATCTCAGCTGCCACCATTCCCCAAGCCTAGCTCTCTCCAGCCAGCGACATTGGCTGCATCGCTCCATTTTCTCAGGCCATCAGCTATGAGCTCCTTGATTCCTCTTTCTCTTGTATCCTGTGTTCAATCGATTAGCAAATCTTGACAGCAAAACCCTGACAATATATCAGATAATTTCTAGCTACCTTCATTACCACCGTTGCCTTCAGACAATGTATTAATATTATCAACCAGTGACCTCTTGAAGGTATATAAATTATTTCACTTATTTGAGCAAAACCTTCCAGTGACGTCTCATCTCACCCAGAATCAAGTCTGAAGAATAACCGTGGCCTATAAGGCCCTAGGTGATCTGGATCCTAATGCCGCCTCTGGCCTCATCCTCCAAAAAGCATCCTCCCTTCTCACCGTGCTCCTGGTGTGCTCTGGGCTTGTCACTCCTGCATGGTACCCAACACCCTCTCCACACCCTGTGCCCTTTCTGTGTCCAGAACACACTTATCCAATATGTTTACACATTCTTGTTCCTTCACCCTGGTCTCTGAGTACACGTTTCCTTATTAGACTGCCTTTTTCCAACCACTGCCCCCAACAGTCCCACGCCTTGTCACTGTGTTCCCTTGTCCTGCTTCATTTTCTCCAGAGCTCTTACCTGTGCCCATCCTGTCATGCATGGATGTGGTCCCTGGGGGACTTCCCTGCTCGAATGTCAGCTCCGTAAGGACACGGTCCCTCTAACCCTCATGCTATATTCCCAGTGCCTGGCAAGGGCTGGTCCCATTCAGTACATACTTGTTTGATGAATGAATCCAAGCCATTTGTGTCAATTTTTTTGATTTGATAATTTGAAGACCTAGTTCTCATCCTCAAAAATAAATTATGAACTTTCTTTTCTACCTTGAACTCTGCTTTTTCTGCCTTGATGACTTGTCTTTTTCATAGCTAACGTTACTTTGTTTGATGGTTAGAAAATTATACAAATACATTGAAAGATGAAAAATTTTCTCCATCGAACAATAATGTAATCACCACAAACTGTAAAATAAGCAATATCATTCTAGAATAAAATTATTTCTTATGATTTTCTAAAACATAAAACTGTTTTTAAAAAATAGGTAATACTGTTCATACAGGGCTTGGTAGTGTGATAATAATTGGTTTTGGAATGTACATTAAAGTCCAGTATGTTGGTGTTTTATATTTTACCTAAAATACACTACAGACAAAAGACTAGCAAAGTGTGTTAAATATTACAGTTTCACAGAGTAAGAACATAATGGCACAAAATAAGTCTTCCTTTCCCACAATGTGTATGAAGCAAAGTGTTCTACCGCCTGCAGTACTGAGCGGGTTGCTGCCCCTGAGTTTGAGAGCTCTGAAGTGTCATCATGGGAAGGAGGTTCATTTGTGGGTTGTCAAATCCCCAGGTGCTGACAAATGTAGGTCGAATTCTGTCTCAGTGAGATAATTGTATAACAGAACTTTGAAAAGGCTCGTTCAGTGGCCCATGCAGTGTCTAACGAACCAAGAGGATCTGGATGATTTCAGGGAGTTTGTGGCAGTGGAATTCGGTTGAGACTGACCATTCCCTCCTCTGAACTGGTGACCGACATTTCTTGACATTCATGTTGCAACATGCGAGGTGCTCGAGCTGCGTCGAGCTCCGGCCCTCGCCCTCGTGGACTGGGAGCTCTTCTAGCGCAGACGTATCTGATTCATACTTTTTGTTCGCATCAAAACCTGGTATCATGCCTTCCTTGCCTGTGGCAGGGGCTCAAAAATATTTATTAAACAGATTCATGGTTTTTCAGTCAGATAGATCTGAATCCTGCAAAGATTTACCCCCAGAAAAATCCACGTTTATAGCCAAAATGTCACATTTTCTAATGGCTGTTTGTTTTTTGGTGGACATTTTAATCTCATTTTAGATATGTTAAAGCTTCTGAGGAGCTGAACCCTTGTTAAATACTAATGATTAATCATACTAATGAATAATCATTACCCTTAATCATGGTTGATCTTTTCCTTTTAAAAACAGTGCACGTGTTGTGTGAGAATCCCTTTAGCAGCAAGCTTATGCTAATAATGTTTTGGGGATAACTGGCCACTTTCATTGCTTTATAATGCCTTAATCTCAGAAATGGATTATATGCAAATTTGGCATTCCTTGATGGTTTAATGAGTTTGAAAATGGAAGCTAGTGGATTAAAATTACATTCTAAACCTATGAAATAAATCTGTGGCTTCTCCAGTTTTTTTCTGACATCTGCATGTGGCCCCTGGGAAAGCTTTAGTGAAGAGAACACGCTGCTAATGGCCTTGGTGGATGAGTCAGACCGACTCTGGCTCACAGAATTGCCTTCATATGGGGGATGCTGTCTGTCCGAGGCTGACATTTTCAGTTCTGGAAGCTTCTAGCCAGCTAGAGAGCTCCTGCCCCCTTGCTCCCCTACTGACATTACTCAGACCGACTGGACACCCTCTGTAGTTAGTACCAGTGTACATGTAGCCTGGGTGCAGAGATCTTTCCAGAACCCGAGGCATCACACCATTATCCGCAGGGAGGACTGCAGGGTCCAGGTCTGAAGCTGGTCGGCCTGCATCCCAGGGGTCCCTTTGAAAGGCTCTGTGATTGCCGGTGGTCGGGGTCAATTGTGCAGATGTCTTTAAAAGTGTCTCACTGGTGACCAGAAAGTTACTTTGTCAAAATGACAGATGGGCTGCGAGCAGCTCCTCGCCCTGCCTATTCCCGGGGATGTCGGCTCCATTTACTTGTCAAGATCAGGTATTTTTGTAACTCCCAACAGCGCACTGCTTTCGCGGGCAGTCCATGAAAAAATCCTCTGTTTCCTCTGCTCCGTGGCTTGTTGTTGACCCACAGGAATAAGGGGCGCTTGGGGACTTGGTGGGTTTACTGTAGGTGCGTGATCCAGGAGGGTGGCATGTGATGACAATGAGGGTGACAAGCCTCCTGGGCTGGTCGTATGAAGAAGCATTTTTGCCACCACCAGTTGCCGAGGGGATCCAGGACATTTGGTTTCCATGTTCTGCACGCGTCACTCTTCTACCCTAGGCAGAGAGAAATTTATGTGCATGATTAAAAGGGTCCATTGAGTTCTCTGTCTTTTTGTAGCACAGAGCCCAGCTTCTTACACTGTGGTAAGTCAGGAAAGGGACAGTCACAATAACACCTACAGGAATCACCTTCTTTAACATCATGTCATGAGCTTTCCTATGGAGCTAGTCTAATTTTATTATCATTTTTCACTCTTTAGTCCCCAGTCCTCACTCCCTCCAATACCCCTGCCAACCTGGCAAGGACACTCTGGGTTGTCCCCCAAGACTGGGAAGCCCAGCTGATGCCCTGCGAACCATAGGTCCTGCTGGTAGATGGAGTTGGACCCCCAAAATGTGGTCTGTCATCTTCTCACTAGTTCACAAACACAGTCATAGAATTTCATCGCCCCTTTCTTTTTTGTTTTCTTTTGGGGCAGAGGAGGAAGAGGATTTATTATTCATCAAGTGCTGAAGGGTGCCCAGCAGTGTAGAGTAACCAGAGGTGCCGGACAGGCAGCCGGGCCACTTGCACGTGAGGCTGCATTGCGTTGCAGGCTTCCTTCTCCCTCGCCCCCGGCTTGCAAATTCTTCCCAAGTCGGGAGTCGTTCAGAGGTTTTCTCTGCAGCATGGACCCCATCCCACATTCCAGCGGTTGGAGTCCCTTTCAGCTGGGGAGAGAAGGGTAAAATAAAGGAAGGAAGCCACCATTTATTCCTCTCAGTTCACAGGCCTGGCTTCTGTCCAAAGGCAGAGTGGGACACAACCTACCTTTGGGCTTTGTGGTCCGCTTCTGGGAGCTGGGTAGGGTGGCAGAGCTACGTCCGTGTGGCAGGGCCTGCCGGGCTGGATCCCTGGCTGCTTTGTGTTCAGTCCCTTCCTGTTACCCCAACGTGGTGTTGCCAGCAGACCCATCGTATATTATACGATGCACACTATAATAAAAAACAGGCAGTGCTACTTTCTTTGGGCTACTATTTTTATTTGGTGGTTATTTCTTTTGTGTTCTGCCATCTCTAATGTTTTGGTTCTATTTCAAAATATGATTAAACAGAATGAGGAGCTGTTTGACACTGCCCTGTTTTAAATCAGAGCTGTTCTTGAGCAGCCGGGACATTCTAATGGCCTGTGTTTCTTTGTTCTGAGAATTCCTTGAAAAGGCCAAAAAAAAAAAAAAAAAAAAAAAGCCAGACCTAAACCCTTAAACAGAATAGGACCCAAAACAATCCCTCCAACAACCTAAAGCCCCTTAAAAAAATTGAAATGTTAGGTCACTTAAATATAAAAAGGGCCTCCTTATTAATCCCCCGTTGCCTCTGCTGGCACGTGTCGTATTTTCAAGGTACAGGATCAGGAGAACACTGTCACTTAGTGATGTATTAAGGCAATATATCATCAGAACATCGTCTTTGTAGAGGATATGGGTACTAAAAGACACGATTCTGTCCAGACGGAACAGCAGGGGGTCTCACTTCTTTCCTCCACCCCCCTGCCTTTTTCTTTAATCTCCTTCTGTTTTGTGTTGCAGAGAAGTGAATTTCTTCATGGGATATGACTTGTTGCAAAATAATCGGGGGGCCCCAGTGGGCTTCATAAAGTCTTTTAAATGGTCGGGCTTCAAGGGCAGCTTTGTTCAGAGTTTGCACTGTTAGCTGGGTTGGAGGAGGCGGCATTTGCCAGGACTCGGGTCTCTGGGGTAAAGGTTCGCTGAGCCTAGACAGGAGGGAAAAAGAATAACACTCCCAGATGTAGCACAATGAATTGCGTGATGTTCTTGCAAGATTATTTTAACATTAAGTCTCCAAAATTATGGCTGTGGGATGCTGCAAGCCTCCCGGGAGAGTACACCGTCCTGTTCAAATCAAATAAGAAATGAGAAGACTTGGCAGGTTTGGGTCTAGGGTCTGGGCCTTGCCAGTGACCAGGCACTCAGACACTGGGACTTGTTTTGAGTTTTTATTTAAATCAGAGACTTAATAATCTGTCTTTTCTAAAAGGTGCTGTTTTTACCTGTGTGTTCAAAATGAAATCATAAAGCCCTAAGGTTTATAAAGGGTCTGAAAATGGGGTGCTTAACAAAGGCAAACATTTGAATTCTTAGCTGCAAGGCAGAGATGGTTCATCTTAGCCTGTAAACCAAGCTGTGTAGCATAGTGATTAAATCACAGGCTTTGATAGTAGAGCGCCCTGGGTTTGAATCTGAGCCCCAGCTAGCTATATATATTTCAGTTTACTTACCTATAAAATGGGGTAGAGGATAAATCAGTGCTTTTCTTAGGCTTGTTGCAAGGGTTAAATACACAAAACGTGTTCCTCACAGTCTGGCAAATAATAGATTTTCTATAAATGGCCATGTACGATTTTTCTTAATAATTCAGCACCTGCCTGGAGAACTTTATTCCACTTCATTGTTTGGCTAAGGATGGATCAGCTCTGTTTGTGGCCTTGGCTATGGAAGGGATTTGCAAAAGCAGTGGAGGTCGGGCCTACAGAAAAATCTGGAAATGCTGCGTTAAAAGCTCAAAGCACATTGTGCAAAGGCCACAGTTGACACCTCCCATCTCCTGGGCTAATAAACCCATTCAGTTCGGGAAGAGAAGAGGTCTTGGGACACCGTTTCCTTTGGCTGGAGAGTTTGCGTCCTTTTCCTTTCCACCTTCACTTTCCTCACTTTAGAAATGGTTGTGTTAGTTTTGTCTTTGTCTCCATTTTTTTTCCCAAGTCTTATTGAGATACATGGCCCAGAGCCTTGCACTTGTACACTTAGGCTTTGTGGCTGACCAAACTGCCTTTTATTTTTTTCTTCTGGATCTTTCCATGTAAGGGTTATAGGGAAGTCAATTGTACTATCAGTAATGATGAACAAGCAAACAAAAGCTTAATTAAAATAATAAATCATTGATCAAATTTAATATTGCCATTGGCAAGCACTGGGCTATCTCTGCACTATCCCCCTCCCTGCTCCTGATCCGTTATTATTTTCTGAGAGCAGATTTTGTCCAAAAGAGACAGGCTGGGGCAGGCACAAGCTTGCATTATCTCTTCTCTGAGTGCTCATGCTCTCTTGCAAAGGATTCCCCTGATTGTACTTTCCGGAGAGGCGATCACTTTATTCTACCATTTCCAATGGTCAGAACTGCTGATAAGGAATGGTATCCACCCCTCTTTGGGTCTTTGGATGCTGCCAAAACACTTCTTTTTTCAGCTTTTGCCTACATCTCTGCACTCTAGAACCTCACAGGTTTGAAGTCAGGACTGCTTGCTAAGTCTTGGCCTGTTCCCTCTACTGCCCCTTTTGTAAGTTACCTTATACCATGGCAGATATGTGGCAGGAGACCTAAGCTGTCTGACCTAGGTAGCCTGACTTTCCAGAAAATTTCCAGACCAGCTCTACTACATACTAATCTATTCCTAAAATCTCAACAGTCATGTCAGACCTAACCTAATTCTAATATGATACACCTGTAAATTTTAATGCTGTGCCTTAGCAACGAACTTCCCTGGCTGTTCCCTTAATCCCAGCCTTGGAACCAGGTTCTGTTCCCAAGTCCACTGCTCGCTGGCTCTTTGAGAGAACCGAGACACTTAACTTCATTATGCGCCATTCCTCCGTCTGCAAATCTTAAGAAACCTGTGAGGATTAATGAAATAATGTCTGCAGAGCTCTTTAGAAGAAAGGTGCTATGTAAACATGAAGTATTATTCTTCTGTTTATGAGACGTGGTATAATATTGCCTGGGAGAAATTGTGACCCGTGTTCATAAGTACCATAAAGTTCCCTTTGGCTCTTTTGGCCCTAGAATTGCGTTACAATGGGGCACTTCAAGGAGAAGTTGACCTCTTTGACTTCGTGCATGGGGAGACTAGAAATTCCAGTGAGAATACACACGCTGACGTTGGATCAGTTTCCCTTGCTTCATCCTCCTTGGGAAACTTGACGCAAGACATCCGTATTCCTAAAAACAAATTCCTATTTGAGCAATTTTGAGACTCTCCATGTGAAACATTATTGCGTGTGTGTGCACTTCAAATAAGTTCTCTGATGATAAGATGAGGGGTCAAAGTGTCCTATTTGTGCTCACCAGCTTCGATGGATTTTGAATCAAGGTGAAATAATCTTCTGTTCTTCTCGTTTGGTGGCAGAAGTTACACTGCAGCATTTGGTTGATTTGCTAAGGTCTGATGTCTTATTTTCCCCAAGAGCCTGTCTGTTTCTGGACAACGGGAGCCTTGCGGCATGATTTCTGTCGCTCTCCCACAGCACGGAGTGTAATGACACATGGGCCAAGGCTTTGGTTTGCAGCTTGTAACCTCCACCGCTGACGAAACTCCTTTCCCTCTCAGAGTTGCAGGGCTGGGGCATCTCTCCCAGGAGCTGATGAGGAAGGACATAGGCTGTTTGGGATGAACGTGGGTCCACCCCTGTGGATATTTGCAGCAGAATGTATAAGCCCCTCCCCAGATAAGAGTACTGAGATGAAATGACCAGGGAGTGTGCTTCTGTGCAGGAGGGAGAGGGCAGGCTGAGGGGCTTGTAACTTAGAAAAGAGCCACTGCTACCTCCTTCTTCCTTCTGATGGTACTACCTGGCCCATGTGCTTCATTGACATGTTGCTCGTTTGGGCAGAAAAAAATATCGCAACCTCACGCCTTCTTGGTTTTCTGAAAAAAGATCTGACACTTTGAATTTGCTGGTTTGCCAAATGACAGCCGTTTGCCTCTGAGGCAGGCATTGCTTTCAAAAGAGACAAGAATGGAAGGGCAAGAATGCCATCTTCTAGGGGAAGAGCCTTGTGTGGTGTGCCACCTTTCTAGTGTGGCTAATCAAATAGGGTAAGTGGGCAGGGGACCAGGAGTTTTTGTTTTCTTTCTTATTTCAAGAGATTTGTGATGCTGTTTCATAGACTAAAAATACAGTATCTTGCCAACTGACATTTCTCCCTTGTCACCCTCATCATATTAGCTGTTGTGTTTTCCTCTCAGATTTTTATTTCATTATTTTTTAGTATAAATGAAAGGTCAGGTAATACTTCCCATATTCCATGATAGGATTGGCTCTGGAAGAATCTTTGAAAAAAGAAAATATTTTTGAGACATTGCCTTGGAGTAGAACAGAAGCATTTCAAAAGCATTTTTTCTGGTTGAGGAAAGCACCTGGACACATATCACAACGGTGTTTTGCTGTCTTCCCTGTGCCCCTCCGTCTGGTCTACCCGCATCGGAGAGCTGAGCGCTCATTTCCCTCCACGCCAGACCGAAAAGTGCTCAGGAGGCGCGAGCGGGCGTCAGGGCTGCAATTCGAGACCGGGACCCCGTGCTGCCATCTAGCGGCAGGTCTCAGACACAGCAAGCTGGCTGTCGGAATCCTGTTTGAACTTGGCTTGCGGCGGGAGCTGTGGTTTGGCTCACATCCTTATAGAGCTTTGTTGCCAGCCATGTAGATTTTTAAAATTTTTACTCCCTGTGCCCCCCTTTTATTTTCGCGTGTTGGCACTTCATTTAATGTGCCTCTAGAGGCTACGTTTTGGGTTTTGATGTATTTGGTCAGTTAGAGAAACTGTTACTCTTCTTTTGGAAAGGAGGCAATTGTGCAGACAGATGCCTTTGACAACAGGTAAATCGCCAGCTGGCTGACCCTAGAAAGGTAAACACGGGGGAAGAGACTGAGAATTAAAGATGCGATGAGATTTATTACTCTTATTCACTGGTTAGGTTGATTTTTTTAGAGTGTTCTGACCTTTTCCTCGAAAAGGTCACCATCTCTGTTGCTTAGATCTGAGCAGACTCAAACCCAGGCTGGAATTTGGGGAAAACTGGTTGAGGATGCCAGTCTGGACCTCAGAGGTGTGACAGGCACATCTCTGTGGATATCCAAATTGGAACGACTTTCCTTGTTACCAGAAAACAGCTGGTGTCTGCAGACCTTCCCATGGTTGGCAATGACACAGGTCCTTGCAGTTTATTCTGCTCTTAGAGAGCTTGAGTCTGGAGCCACCAGGAAGGCACCAGTCTCCCCTGGGGCCTCGAGGCAGGAGGATTGTTTTGTTCTCTTCTGTGTCCTGAATGCCTGGGAAATAGCAAAGTGTAGCGTTTGTTTTCCAGATCTGTCTCTCGTGTGACCTTGGGCAAGTTTCCTAACCTTGGATCCTCATCTGTAAGATGGGAATGATGTAGAATTTTTGGTGAAAGAATGCATATAAGATTCTTAGCACAGAGCCTGAACGCACAGAGAGCGTGTTCAGTAAGTGCGAGTCAGTATTACAGAATGTTTCTTGAATGAAAAAGTGAACCAAATGAACTGTGACCCCGAGTCACAGTGATGACATGTGGCGCATCTGGGATGTGTCCGAGGGGGTGAGGGGCTCTCGAAGACTTTGCCCGGCCCCTTCTCACTGGAGCCCCTGGCTCGAGGACCAGTGTTTTTGTCTCTTGGCAAAACTGGGGAAAGCAAAGCCATGGTCTTAATTAACCTGTGTTTGAATTTACTCTTTTAGCTGCTGGACTCAATTAAGGAGATGGAGGAATCACCAGTGATTCTCTGGAGGTTTTATTTTTTCTTTGAGGTTTATTTCTTTCTCTGGGATTCTTAAGGATGTACCCCATATCCACACCAATCACATGCCAGGGAAATGATCAGATACGGCAGTTCTGCACCAGTGTGACCCTTGATTGGATATAAAAAATATATCCCAGTGTAATCAGAAGGGAGAAAAAAAATGCACTAAACCTGTAGCTAAGGCTTAAGTTTGTTCTCTGTGTGTGTATGTACAAAAAAATTCCAGATGTGAATCCACAAACCATCTGGTTGGAATAACTTTTGAGCTGGACCGTAATTACAAGCTATTTATTGTGAATCTTGGGATCCTGTTATGGGTTTTGACTGGCTCCCAGGTTTCTAATTTAACGAAGAGCTCCTGCATTTAAGAGAGTGTGTGCCTTGCCACTGATCAGATCCCAGATTGTGTCTTCACACCACTTTGACTGTCCCGAGAGCTTTGGACCCCCGTGTCTGAGCATTCTTCCCTCCAGAGAGGAGGTGCACTTGGGGTGCGCCTTCGCTCAGGCGGCAGCCAGGTTTGCCAAAGGCATAAAGCCATGACGTCGTGGTGACCGGAGCTCTGCTTGTGAAGAGGTTTACTTCACAGTGGTCCTGGGGTGGGGGCGTCGGTATCAAAATATGGCTTGCCGGAGCTACACTTTGCAAAGCAAAATCGCCGTTCGTAATACCAGGCAGCATATGGTCATTCCTAAAGACCTGTTGGAAGTAGGAGGGGATTGTTAATTTTTAAAAATGTGTCTCTTTAATTTGAATGGTGACCATAACAATGTGTTACCTTTGTAGTTTTAAGAAAAAATTATAAAAATAAATCTAAGGGCCATGACTTAGAGTTACGCATTGACACCACCATCGTTCTGGAGAAGAGAGAGTGGGGGAGGGGGCTTTGGAGGGCTCGGGGGCCAGCATGCCTGACTTCAGACCATAGATCTGCTGCTGACAAAGGGAGGTGGACAGCTCCACCCAGCTCGGCCTCATCAGCGACAAGAATACTCTCCCTGCAGCAGTGGTTCTCAGCCCTGGTTGCACTTTGGAAATTACCTGTGAGCTTGAACAAACACACGTGCCTGGTCCTTGGATTAATCAGATCTGAGCTTCAGGGGGTAGGAGACAGCGCCAGTCTTTGTTAAGAACTCTGTGGGGGGGGTTCTAATTTGCAGCTAAGGATGAGGACCACTGTCTCACAGGATTTTAAAGAGTAAATGAGGTTAGCCCCATGAGGACACTTACCACATAACAGATACCAAAAAGGGAAATAAAGAGAGTTAGAGGGAGACTGAATTACTCAGGCCAACCATACCCTCCCATCATACACCACGACCTGTAAATGAAAATGCAAAACTGCAGAAGCATCGTAGTGTACAGGGGGCTGCAGATGGCTGCCCTTTCCCTGAGTGTGGGACAGGTCCTGTGACAGTGTCAGGAATGTTCACCGCATTCGCCCCAGGGGTCCCTGACTGAAATGAGCATCGTTTTCTATCGTTTTCTATTTTTGTCGTCAAGCGGGCGAGTCTGAGTAACGCCGGCCATGTTGGCTTGCTATTCCCATGTCTCAGTTGGCCTTGCAAGGCCACGAGGGCAGGAAAATAACAAGACTGGTGTGGAAAGAGATGTTGGGAAGGCGAGGCCCCCATAGAACTCGCTGTGGGGGGTTGTGATGGAGAGTTGGAGTGAGTGGGGTTCTGGGACCCTCAGATGTCCTTATCCTTGAGAGGAGAGGGGATGGGATGACAGTCTGGATTTATTTTAGAGCTAGACGCTGGGGGTGTCTTGGGGGTGTCTGGAAGTGCCAGAGAATTTGAGGATAGCACAGGAGGTGATGAGTTTTTATCTTAGAACTGCCTTGGGGGCTGGACTTTGGTGCATAGGCTTGGCTTGGGCTCCCAGCTCCCAACACAACACACACACACACACACACACACACAGAGCCCTGCTGGGTTCTGGACCAGAAAAGGTGAGCTCTTCATTAGTCTCATGGTGTCGGGGCTTACTGGGCATACTTGTGAACCTTCTCAAGGTCATTGTCAGGGCTGAGTTGCACATATTCCAAGAAGGTTCTAGGTTCACTGCAAGGTGAGCAGAGCTGGCCAGTTGCTGCTCTCCAATCTGTCCCCAAATCAGACAGTGAAGGTTATAGTACCAGCCTTCACCCAGGGTAGCATTTGGGTGTGCCCACATTTGTGGCTTCAACTTGAATTCCAGCTACTGCAAGGCTGTGTAATCTTGGAAAAGTCAGCTACCTACTCTGAGCGGCAGTTTACTTGTTTATAAAGTGGATATAATGATAATATTTATCTCACAGGATTTTAGTAAGAACGAAAGCTATAGCAGTTAGTATATAGCAGGCACTCGTTCAAGCTCAAATCTTGCTGAATTTTTGTGACATAATATTTTTGGTTCCTGTGCATATAATCTGAATACAAACAGGCACATACATCATGTTTGGATCTTCTCTGAGACTTTTTAACAGTTAACCTTTCGGGATAAAACCGAAGATGCAAATGTTCACCACACTTTCATTAGCATAAGTGCTAATATAACACAGCTGTCCCATGGCTATAAAACACTGACGACTGTGTCTCTGCTTGGCATGTGGAATATTATTTTTTCTCTTACCGAGCCGATTCAATACTCAGCTTTGTCATTATTTGAGTTGGAACTTTAGATTGCTGCATTTTAGTGCACTCTACTATTAAGAATTGTTGGACGGCCATATGAAAATATTTTTGTTCTCACGATGCAGTCCTGGCCCAGGTAGCCCAATGGGCAAAATATGATTTACACAAATATTATTGTTTCTGTAGTGTGTATGAAAAAGAAACCTTAGAACAGAGTGGGAGACAGCTTTACCCTCGACATTCGGTTATCTAGGTGAAGTTGGCTTTTAAAGAAGGGACTTTTCATCCCCTCTCATCTGCCTCTGATCTGCAAAGGACCTGTGTTCCTGGATGGGTATTTCCTTCCCGGGAGAGTGAAACCCTAATTGCGGTCACAGAGTGTGCTCTTGCCAAGCGAAGGCAAGACAGGACGGGGGAGCTGGGAAGACCTCAGCTGTGTGTTCGGATTCTGGGTGTTCTGTTTGACGCTTGTTTCAAATGTGTCTTGTCTCTTTTTGCCTAGAACAAGGAAGTGACGTGTAAAAGAGAGAAGTGCCCGGTGCTGTCCAGAGACTGTGCCCTGGCGGTCAAGCAGCGCGGAGCCTGTTGCGAGCGGTGCAAAGGTGACTTCTGTCTTGGCCGGCTCCTCTCCGGGCTGTTGCTTTAGGCATTTTTATTTCTCTTTCTCTCACCTTTCTTTTCACTGGGCTCGTGGCTGGGGTACACTGGGTGTTGGGAGGGGAGGTGGTGTGTGTGTGTGTGTGTGTGTGTGTGTGTGTATGTGTGTTGGGGGCTGGTGGGAAGGCATGGTGGAGAAGGAAAGCATGGTAAGCATCTGCGGGTTTGATTTATTTCCTAAGGCAAGTTGTGAACGTGTCGCAGAGAAGACGCGACTGTGACGCCTGTGCGTATTCGTGCTCACGCACACGAGCGTATTTTGTCAACAAGTTTCAACACTCAGTTTTTCCAGGGTCCACACTTGCTCTGCCCACCTCTGCCAGCGACGTCTTTAAACCTTCATTTTATCATTTCAGTGTGCCTTAAATTTTTCCTTTTCTTCCAAATTAAATCTAAGTTCTTCTGCTTGTCTTTGAAGCATCTCTAAAATCTCCTTCCTCCGATCTCATTTCCCGTGTGTCCTGGACATTCTGTTCCTGGTCTCACCTCTCCCTTGGCCTGAGCCCAGGCTTCTGCCTGTCCAGGAGCTGCCCGTGCCCTGGGTCCCCTGGCCCCCATTTGCCGCTGTCCCCTTTACATTTCTGTGGCCACAGACGTTCACAGGGCACTGCGGTGGTGTGCTGGCCCCTCCGCTCTTCCATCTGTGATAAGTTGGTCGTCAGCTCCTTGAGGACAGGAGCCAGTCACTCTGACGCCATGTGGTGTGTGTGTGAGTCCTGCTTCGCAGCGAGGGTGCACGGGAGGCAGTGGAAGCACAGTGGTCTAGGATGTGGGCTCTGGAGTCCTGCTGCCAAGTCAGAATCTAGCTGTGCTGGGTAGCAGAGTGTTCCCCAAATCTCGCCACCACTTGGAACCTCAGAGTGTGACCTTATTTGGAAATAGGATCTTTGCAGATATAATTAGTTAAGATGAGGTCATAGTGAATTAGGGTGGCCCCAAATCCAATGTGACTGGTGTCTTTGTAAGAAGAGGAGGAGATAGAGACAGAGGCACACAAAGAAGGAGGCTGTGTGACAAGAGAGGCAGAGGCTGGGGCGAAGCCGCCACCAGCCCAGGAACACCTGAGCCACCAGGAGCTAGGGAAAGGGAAGGAGCGGTCTTCCCCAGAGCCTTCAGAGGGAGCACGGCCCTGCTGACATCTTGATCTTGGACTTGTAGTTTCCAGAACTGGGAGAGAATAAACATCTACTGTCTTAAGCCACCACGTTTGTGTGATGTGTTAAGGCAAACACAAGAAACTAGCTCCCCACTGTTACCACGTGAGCAGGTGCAGACATGGAACCTGTCTCCACCCCAAATCCCTCAGCTGCAGAATGAGGATAGTGGTTGCACTGGAGGGATGTAAGTGGGAAGACGCATCGACGGTGCTTAGCACAGTGCCGCACGCAGACGTTCCCCAGTCGATAGAAGCGCAATCCGTGCTCTTTACATACTCGACAGACTTTTAGTTTGGTTCCCGTGATCCGTGGCACAGGAGGGAAACTGGGGCTGTAGTGTGTGACCTTCTTTCCTTCTTGTCCTGCTAGTTCCTTTATCCTCTGTCTCCCTTTCCTCCAGTTATCCTAATCTTCCAAGGGAAAGAGATACCAAGACAAACACTTTTCCTGAGCATTCTTTTTGAGCTTAAGAAGATAAGCCTTATCTACCCAAAAGAGCACAAAACATTCTATGATAAAGACATCTGCACCCGAATGTTTATGGCAGCACAATTCACTATTGCAAGGATGTGGAAACAACCCAAGTGCCCGTCAATTCATGAGTGGATTATTAAAATTTAGTATATGTATACAATAGAATATTACTCAATTATAAGAAACAGCAATGATCTAGCACCTCTTATACTTTCCTGGATTAAACTTAAGCCCATTATCCAAAGTGAGGCACCACAAGATCGGAAGAATGGGCTCCACTTGTACTTGCCATCAAATTGGTACTAACTGATGAACACTAGGGTGCTCACATGGCAGAAATACTCTCCAGGGACTAGGGGGATGGGGGGGTAAACCCACAACTAAAGGACATGGGGAGCATTGTAGGGGGGAAGGGCATGCCTCTAACCCTTGCTTGGGTGAGGCAAAGACATAAAGTGTAACCATAATGTTTGTACCCTCATAATACCCTGAAATAAAAAAAAAAAAAAAAAAGAAGATAAGCCTTTTCTAACAAAACTGCTCCCAAGAATAGACTAGCAAGTTCAGTGTCCTGAGTTCTCCTGACGGTAATCTCGAGGCATTTGCGGGGTGGTCAAGAATCTTGCCCCGCCCTGAGGTGGAACTTCAGGATCCAGACTCCTGAATGGATCTGACTTCTCAGGGGATCTGGGCTGGGTGTTAAACATGAGCTCTTCATTTTCCTTTTTCCTACCCTATGACACAGTGCTGGTCTCAAGAATTTTAAGGGACACAGTAGTATTTGCTTTTAAGTACTGGAGATTCCCAGCGTTTTGGTTCATTTATTTTTTTCTGATTAGAATAGTAACACGTTCATAGGAGAAGCTTCAAAAAAATAGTGTAAATTGTGGAACAGCAAAAGGAAATTACTCATAATGTCACCATCCATTGGTATATTTCTTTCCATATTTTTTTCCCATGTAAAAGTGTTTACTTATATCTTATTCCTCATATTGTATTATTTCTATTTTTTTCCTGTTTAACATTAGGGCATAACACCTCTATCATTTGGACATGTTGTCCTCAGTAGGTCACGAGGATTTGTTGCAGGAGTGTGCCAACATGCATTTGGTCATTTCTGACCAAATTTGGGGCATTAGGTTGTACCTTGGGTTTTCGCATTCAGTAAGGATAGAGACAGGAAGTGAAAACCGAAGAGCATCATGCAGTAAAAGCATAAGGACTGAAAAGGGAGTCTCAGGAGGAGCGTTGGCCGAGTCTAGCGCACATCTGGGAGTTAACCTAGAGATTGCTCTGGGTTTGACCGCCTAAGAGAGTGGTGAACTGCTCCTTCACCTTTTGCATTCCCTGTTCATACGGGGGAAAACAACAACAACAATAGCGACAACGATGACAATCATTAGTGTGTAGCAGAAATTCTGAGAGAGCAGTAGCAGCTGCACTTCTGATAAGCTCTTTAACAAGCCTGTACATGCCAACACTGGGGGTTTCGACTTTTCTTACCCTGTGAGAGTGATTTAGTGAGGAATCATATTAATGCAGAAGTTTGCTGATAATACTTTATTTTAGAGTGGAATGATGTCTGGGCAAGATTGTCTCAGGCTCAAAATATTTAATCGGATTAGGGAATAATATACATAATATATAATATGTAGTGGGTTTTTCTTAACAAAGAAATGGAACCTCTTATTTTTCAGATGATTTAATGCGTCGTTACAGGAGAGCTGATGGTTTGAGTTCTCCTGTATTTTGCAGGCATCTTTATTCAGAGGTGCTGCCTTGTGCAGTTTTGAAAGCTGCTCATCAGACAGTGTGGTCAGGCCTCTTGCAGGGGTGTGCGAGCATGTACCTCACCTGGCACAATGGGTGCAGGGCATGGATCTATCAGGCTTCCCAGTGAAGGCAGCCCTTCTGGAAGAACGTTTCTACTGTCAGCAAGCATATGGGAAGGCGAAATCTAATGTTGCTAGTGGAGGAAGCAATAGTGAAAGCTTGCTAGATGCTTTGAGTTACCTTTGAGTATTGCTTCTTGTTTGTTTGTCCTTCCTTTTGCCCGAGGGAATCATGAGTATATGCAATGTTGCTTTAAATGTAATGGGCCACAGTATTGGCTGTTAAAATGCAGAGTCCTGGGCCTTGCCCAGTAATAATTGTAGTCACTAAGATTGTCACCGTCTTCATCAAAACAGCAGCAGGCAGTATCAGAGTAGTGCTTCCTTGGAGCCAGGCTCTGAATCCTTACAACCTAGGATTCTATCATAGCCCCATTTTACAGATGAAAAAATGGTGGCACTGAGAGCTTTAGTGACTTGCCCAAGGTCACAGAGCTAGTAGGTGACAGAGATGGGAGACCGACCTTGGTGGTCTCACCATTAGGCTCGAAGGCCAGCTGTATCAGAAGCTCCAGGCCTGGGTCCCTGACCGTACATTTTCAAGTCTCTGTGGAGTCCCTCATGCAGACTGAGGCTTGGGGACCATTGCTACCAGACAAAGGATGCAAAGGAAGAGAGATGGTTGGCCATCCTGATAAAGAAATGAGAACCACATCTTTTGGAGGCTGATAGGCAGTATCTGTCCTGGGCAACATACTTTTGGGGTAAGAAATAAATCTCTTTTCCCTTTGTAGCTGGGAAGCTATGGTTTTTCTCTGACCCTCTGCTATCTTCCTGTTTTTAAAATTTTACATCATTAGAATGATGATTCAAGAAATAAAGCAAAACAGCAGATAATGACCAGGAAGATGTAACTCCAATGTTGACATGCTGATGAACGCTGATCGAAAGTCTTTCCCAGTTCTTCAATTGTGTAAATAAATGGGAGTAGGAGGACTTGAACTCCAAGAACTGGCTAACCACCTCCCATCATTTGTAGGGACTTTCTTTTCTTTTTCCTTTCTGATTCCTTTCACTTCTTCCTTCCCTTCCTTAGCGTAATTATGTTTAATTTTAAATTTAATTAGATACATACTACATTAATATATTATTAACATCATACTAAAAAAGTTAAACAAGAAAGGAAAAGAAAGTTCATTTTGAGCTTGCAAAACCCACTCTGCTCAGAAATAACAACTGTTATCAATTTGTTGTGTCTTTCCCAGACCTCTTCCAGTTTATTACATATATATGTAATTTCGCATGTATGCTTTTATTTTTACATAAATGGAATGAAACAGTCTTTTGCAGTTTGCCTTTTTAAAAAATCTCGACAACAATACAACTTAGGAATTTTCCCAGGCCAGTTCATGCTTTTTAAACTGTCGTGTGGATTCCATAGCACAGATGTACAATAATTCATTTAAAATCTCCCTATTGATAGATGCTTAGATTTTCAGCTTTTGCAAGCTGCAGGGAGCCAACTTGTCATTTCTGTCATGCCCACGCATGTCTGCTTCTCAAGGACAGGGACCTGGAAATCACAATGCTGTGGGGAGAGGTGTGCACGTGATGAAATGGGATGGATGTTACTAAATGGCTCCAAAAAAGGCAAGGCTATTCTCCTTCCCTATTTCTTTAAGAGTTTTTAAGCCCTTTCTCCCTAAAAGAGGATAGACCTGAGGAGGGAAAGTTGGTGTCACACATGGCAAAATTTAGACGTATTGGCCGTCTTTGCCTGAGAAGTTTACACAGTGGATTCCCTCATTTCCATTCCACCTAGTCCATTGCCTCATTTTAAACTTGTCACATTCACTCTCCTAGCCCAGTTCCCTCCTGTTCTGGACTTCCCCGTATTACCCTGGGATATTTACCCCTCCCTTTTGGTGGTTCGGTGAGAAACAGCATTAAGCTTCTTTTCAAGGCCTTGCTGAGGACCATCAATTATGCTTTTGTATTTTCCAGTGAATTGTACAAAGCACCGACAGTCATCAACAAGTTGAGACTGCATGATACTGTTTTCACAGAATTTGGTCCAATACTGCAGAACTGCAGTTATAGAATGGATGAAATTTAGAATAGAGGCTAGATGAAGGAAGATGTTTTACCTGCCTCTTATTTTTAAGAATGATTTTTCAGTGAGAAATACTATTGTTACCATCTTTGTCACTCTAATCATAAAACATACTATGCTTTCAAAACCTTTGGGAGAGCTCAGAGGTTATGTTGGGAGAGCTTAGAGGTTTTGTTTGTTTCGATATTTCCAATATGGGGAACGTACGGAGAGAAGACATATTATCATCTCACTTTACCTTGGGCAGTCTCTTCAGAAATTTGAGCCATTTAAAATTTCTTGTATTATTCTATAGTTATGCTTCTATGTATATTTCATTCTGTGTCTACTTCCTCTATTTGGGTTACTTCTGCAGTTAATGTGCATAATTTATTTATAATTATGTGGAGCCTCATTTTGTTCCTTTAAATAATTACAATTTATATTTATTATATCTTGGTCTTTACAACTATGCTCATTCTTTATTGGTCTTCATGGGTCATTCCTATTCTTTGTTTAAGGCCACTGGTCAAGAACACAGCTCTTCAATAATGACATTGTTCCCACAGGACTGCATGATCTTTTATATGTCAATCACCTTCCAGTGTGATGAAAAGTGTTATCTGCTTGTATCGACCAAGAGCTCTCAGGCTGAGGCTTATGAAAGCTGTGGCCACTATCTGCCTTTCTCTTTAGTGTTGTTGAAGCTCTAAGGGTTGTGACATATGACTTATCTGGTTTTAAGACCTTTACCTCTACTTATTATCTTTACGGAAGTACCAAAGGGACTTGTTTTCCCCAATTGCTGGATGCCAGGTTAGTTGGTTCATGCCATCACTTAGTCTTTACATTAGTGAGGTCATTTCCATCTTTCTTATTTTACATATGAAGAAAGTGAGGGCCTAGAGAAGTTAAACTGTTCATTTGCCAAGGTGTTAGTGACACTAAGATCGAGAGGGGGTGTCCATGTCCTTAAGGAGCTTGCTTTTGGGGGGACACAAAGAAATACCATCGGGTGGGGGAAGTTCTGCATGGAGGCCTACCAGGGTGCAGGGGGAAAGGGAAGGAGGATAGCTTGGGAGCAAGAGATTGGGGAGTGGGACTGGGTGGGCTTCCTAGGAGAGCAGCACATTTTTGTGAACAAGTAAGAGTTAATCACATTCAAAGAGGGCTGTTCAGGGGGAGGCTCCCAAGTGAAGGTCATGGTACACATAAATGCATGAAATAGGTCTTGGACTGGCGGCCACTCAAAATCATCTAGGGAACTTGTTAAAATACCTGTTCCTAGGCTTCCTTCCAGACCTATTGAATTAAAACGAATCTGTAATAAGTTGGTGTTTGTTTGTTGTTTGAGGAAGGATAGAGGGATCAGACAAAAAAGTAACAGAATTCTATCATGACTTCTACTTATTTTCCTCTGAAAAAAATGTTGACACTCTGGAGGAAATGGTAGGAAATGGTAGTCGAGTAGATCTACTTGAGGACAGAAATATGAAAACTCGAATTTTCAAAAGTATTCTTAGAAGGGTTTGGTGTGTGTGCATGTGTCTGTGTTCCTCCTATTTTCTTTAATCAGATTGCTCACCTGTTCCAGTCATTCATTAATTCAACAGGTATTTACCGATCCACGTGCCAGGTATTGATGGACTAGTGTTGCTTACCAAATTGTTCTTAACTTTTAGGAAGCTAAAATAGTCTTTAAAAGAAAATGTAAATAAGTTATAACTAATTCCTGTCAAGCAAGTATTTCAGAGTACTTTTGAGGTCATTTTAATGCTAATAGTAGTTATATTAATACATTTTATCCAAATAGCCTAACAACTGGGCAAAAGATTAATCTAATTTACAAAAACTCAATATTGTTTGATGAAAACAAATGAGATCATTGGGATTCAAACAGATGGTTTTGGTAGCTTTTCTGTATTTACTTGGACTGAAAATCAACCTTTAATTTGGGGTTCTTTCATGAACAATAATGTATTTGTTACGGGAATATGTGTTTGTTATTAGTGATCATAAATGAATAAGGTGTGTTTCAGACATTTATAGGTCAGATTCCATCCTCTTTCTTCAGATAGGGCATGAAATAGTGATTGTCCACAATACTTTGATGAGAGATGGAATAGTCTTTCATTTGTCAAGTGGGGTTTATTTTCCATGTCTTCCCTTGTCTCTGCTTTTTATGTGGTTTGTCTTATTTTTCTATGGGTTATGATCCCATGGGTTGCATTTTTTTTATATTTGATTTAAAAAATATCTTATGATGTCTCATAAAATGAAAAAAAAGAGGCAAAATATAAACGTTTACACACTGATTTCCAAAATCAGACCAACCATTCTAGGTTCCAATAAATAGGAATTAAACAGCAAACCATATATGGGAATTTTAAGGGAATTGGGCTCATTTATATAGACCAATTATTGGCCAGAGTCAAAGGGGACTAAGAATAATGGCAATAGACTGAGCATTATTAATTATAGGTTGCTTTTGTACAGTACAAGGTCATGAATAAGGGAATTTTTCTCAGCACCGCTTCGAGAATGACCTGGAGGATGATCATGCCTTTGAGAGTATTGCCATGTGGTTGTTTTGGAGGGAGCCAGCTACTTATCATTATATAGGAATAAACATTTAAAAAAAGCTTATATAAAAATAATCACACTCCCCGTGTTGACAGAGTAAATTGTCCTATTGTTTAAATGTTTTAAGATGGAAAAGTTGAGTTAACCATATGCCAATCTGGTTGTTTGCTTTTAACCAAACTTCTTTTGGCAGTCATAACCATGCATTGTTTCTTGCCCAAACAAAAGAGTGATTCTTTTTTCAACCTCTGTTTTCCTTTATTTTAGACAGGGCCCAATTCTCTGGTAGTCACATATGATCAACCTGGACGTGGTTTGCCCCAGGTTTTGCATCCCAAATAAGAAATGACCTGCCTTCGGGTTACAGGTCTATCAAACTGTATTGTGAATGAGTTTTAGAAAATATTTTGGAAGAAAAGACAAACTCCAATCTTAGGCTTTCATAGATATTGTTGTTTTCAGCCCTGAGGTGGTGGTTTTTATTATTCTGATTTAGCAGAGGGGGAAATTTATATGCTCCGAGAGATCTCACAATTGCTGAGAGGCAGAGGGCGGACTCAAAATTCAAATGTCTGTTCTTCCTCCTTGGTAGCATACTGCCTGTGGGATGTGCAGGAAGGTAAAGAGACCTGAGAGGGCTCCAGAGTTAAAGGGGAGAGAGGAGGACGGAGAGAGAGAGAAAGAGAGAGAGAGAGAGAGAGAGAGAGAGATGCCTGAGTTTTGTCCGGGCAGTCCTTCACCTCGGGGCACCCCTTCTCCCTCCGGGACCTTTTATGGCCTGAGCGGAGCAAGAATTTCATAGGAAGGATGTGGACAGAGAGCTTTGTGGAGGTGACTGACAACATGTGGCTTGGGAGCCAGTGGCTTTTCTTGCTAATTGGCATTTTTTGGGAACCTCTAACTTAATTATGTTTTTCCTCTCCAGTAGCCGTGACTACTTATTCCTGCAGCAGCGTCCCAGTGAGACAATGTAGATGAGCTCTACTCTTTTGTACGTGCACGCCTGACTTCGTAAAATATTTTAAATAGATAATGCGTTCACACAATTAAATATCCCAAAGCATCTATAGTAAACATAAGGCTTTCTCCTGCTCTTGGCCCCAGCTAGCCTGCATCCTGTCCTGGAGACAACCTTTGCACCAGATACTTGGGGATCTTTCCAGAGCCGGCCTCTGCATACTCATGTGTGTGTGTGTGTGTGTGTGTGTGTGTGTGTGTGTGTGTGTTTCATATCCAACCAAGTGCAAGTCTCCACTCCTAGCTGTTTTAATGCTGAGATGCTAACTTGTCACTTAAAACATCTTGGGAAATTACATTGCATCCCCACCACTGAGCTACTCAATTCCAGTGTCACTGTGATTTTTACCATGATTTTGAGCTTAGAAGAATTTCTGATGTGCTTCTTGATGAAAGTTGTTAGAGTCTGGAATGCCTGCATATGTATTTTAACCTATGCGGTATAACTAATTTTATCTATCGAGCCCCAGAAATTTGGGGGTCGTTAATATGTTTTTAAAGAGAAGGAAAAACAAGACAAAAAACAAGAGGGATTTCTTTTTCCCCCTCTTTTCCTCTAACTGAAAAAAGATGTATAAAATGTTATAATTCATAGATTGCTAACCTATAATACAGACCAGGCTATTTTGGCATTTCAATAAAAATGATCTTATTTGTTTAAAAGGACCTCGTTAACTTTAAAATCATACTTTATAAAAATCTGTTTTTGTTGTTAAAACTAGTGAGGAAACTTAAAACAGAGATCAGCTCTCCCTGTCAAATTTGTCCCAACCCATTTATTCTGGGGCTTTGTTTTTAGATTTTGTAGGATTTTGGAAGGCAGTTTAAGTGGAGAGTTCGTGGTTGCCTTTAAGTTAGAAGATTAGATTTCCAAGGCTTGCCACTGACTTTGGGTGTGTTTTCACTTTTCTGAAGTGGGCCAAGTTGAAAATGTTCCTGGACATGGCGGAGGAGGATGGTG
Source organism: Propithecus coquereli (assembly GCF_000956105.1). Taxonomy (NCBI): domain Eukaryota; kingdom Metazoa; phylum Chordata; class Mammalia; order Primates; family Indriidae; genus Propithecus; species Propithecus coquereli. Next base: position 4,364,966 of record NW_012137636.1, on the reverse strand, counting down.
GCTCTGGTCTCCCTGTTGTCTCATATGCAAAGTGCCTGGCAGCAGTACCAAAACACAGGTCTTCTCTCCAGCAGCTACCCGGCTATTAATTTTCTATCAATGTACACCAAGTTATGACAAAATTAGTGACTTAACATGACACTCATTATCATTAACTCACAATTTCTATGGGGTAGGACTCTGAGCACAGTTTAGCTGGGTCTCACAGGGCTACAGCCAGGGCTGGGGTCTCAAGTGAGGCTCAGGGGCCTCTTCTAAGCTCACATGGCTGTCAGCAGAATCCAGTTCCTTGCAGCTGTAGAATGGCTTCCTTCTTCAAGGCCAGCAGGTGAGCTCCTTTCTGACTTGTGGACCCCTTTTAAGGGCTTGCCTATTAGGTCAGGCCCACTCAGGATAATCTCCTTTTTTAGTAACTCGAAGTTAAACTGATTATGGCCCTTCATTGCACCTGCACCATCTCTTCATCTTTGCCAGGTGAGGTAACCTAATCACAGGAGTGACATCCATCACATTCACAGGTTTTACCCACATTTAAGGGAGACATTACACAAGGTGGATATATTAATATCAGGGGGTGGAAATCTTGAGGCCATCTTAGAAATCTACCAGCCATACCCAGAGCAGCTCTGGGAGTCATGGCAAGTAGAAGCATCTGTTGAGAATAATGCTTAGAGCTATAAGATAGCTTATAGGTCATCGCATTCAGTAAGTGCTAGCAAATGCTGTCTTGCTCTTGGCATTCCCTCTCTTCCTCTGGTTAGCTGGCCACCAAGCCCTGTGAGATCTGGACCCTGCTAACCCCTCTCTCCTCCTCTTGTTCTATACTTCTCCTGGTAGGAGACTTTCTTTTGTTTCTAGCAACATTCTGTGCTTGCTTCCTGCCATGGAGTTTTGCACATACTGTTCCCTTTGCTTGGAGTGCTTTTCCACCCTATGTCATTGAGTTGACTTCAACCCCTCTTTGGATTTCACTTTAGGCATTGCTTCCTGGCACCCATGGCTACTTGCTGTAGAATTACATATCTTTCCTTCTTAACACTAACCAAAATTGCAGTTTAGCATTTTGATTTTCTGGAGCTCCCACTAAATTGGAAGTTCTGGGACAGCAGGGATGATAGTATTCTCAGCTCTGCTCACTGTGGCTGACATACGGTTGGTACCCACTAGATGTATGCTGGAAGAAAGGGTGTAAGAGAAAACTGAAACCAGATTCTAGTCTTCCTAGTTCAGTATGTGTCTTATGATATTAACAGCATATTTAGTGTGCTATTACTGACCCACATAAAAGTTGAGTGAGAATGAGAGGGAGGGAATGAGAATGGATAAATAGGAATGAAAAATGACTGACGTCTACCAACCAGTCCCAGACCCTTGATACTTTAATGTTTCTTTTTTGAATTCCATAGAGGTTAAAACAATCATTAAAACCACCACAGCTTAAGTGTATTTTCATATGGTAGTTGCTGTAGTATATTTCAGGACTAATAAACTTGATGATAACCTACATGTAATTTATAGTAGATGTTTCATTGTTTTGTGCAAAGTTACCAAATATGATTGATTATGACTTCAGCTTTCCTAGGTACCATAATTTTAATATGATTATCTGCTTTCTTTTATAATGTCATATAAAATGCACCTGTAAATTGGCTTTGGGCTTTCTGCAGCTGCTCTTAAAACTTTTCTGTGACTGCTTATAACGTACCTACCATGAAGAGTAAATGGCTCAGCCCTCTAAGATGATTTTTTCCCCTTCTGTTTTACATTTTGCCGCGGGTATGAAATCACAGTGATGCTCGTCATCTCAAAATGTCTTGGAATCAAAATATTCCTATCTCCCCTGGGGCTTCTCATGGTAGTGTTCCATGGAGGCTGTAAAACAGAGGAAAGGAAAGCTAGATATTCTGGGTAGGAAGTTGGGGTGCATCAACAGAAACCACAGGAAAGGAGGGATTTGGCACGGGAACCCCTGCAGTCTGTCTCGGTTCTCTTTTATTTGCTTAAGGTTGGCAGCTCTGAAATTGAAAGTACGTCTGTGTGTGTGACATGCATCTATTTTTGAAGATGTGTGAGTGCACAGACTTCTATTTATTATTTCAAAAATGATCATAATGCTGCAATGATAAACATTCTTACTGGGCTTTGATCAGGGAACACTCTTTTGCAGTCTCTTCAGAAGACACACCTTTTTTTTTTTTTTTTTTTTTTTTTTTAGGATCAAACGTCCTAGATTCCCTTTTGGAGAGGAACTTCATCTTATAGCTAATGTGTATTTGCCTTAGAAATCTATCTGCTAGAAAGGCTGATATTTAACAGGACCAGTACGATAATGAACAAAGTACATCGGTATGCTCATGAACTTGAGTGCCTCCTTCACTCAGTATGGGTTTATTTACCAGAGCCAGCTAATTATGTTTCCCGTAACTTGGTGGTTAAAAGGCTGAAGATGTTTATCTGCAGACGTGCTTGGGCATCTACTGGCTGGTGTTGAACACATAAGGCAGCCCTCTGACTGCGTGAGAATGTTTGGGCATTCTCTGAACCTGCACTCTGGGTTTTTTTTTTTTTTTTTGCTGTTAGATGATTACATATTTTTTTTTATTATTCCAGGGTATTGTGAGGGTACAAACATTATAGTTACACTTTACGTCTTTGCCTCACCCAAGTGTGGGTTAAAGGCATGCCCTTCCCTCCCTTTAGTGCTCCC
>NW_012137636.1:4323220-4360941 GCF_000956105.1 Propithecus coquereli | reverse complement strand
TAGAATTATTTTTTCCAGATCTGTGAAGAATGATAATGGGATTTTGATAGGGATTGCATTAATTCTGTAGATCACTTTAGGTAGTATGGATATTTTAACGATATTGATTCTTCCAATCCATGAGCAAGGTAGGTTTTTCCATCTGTTTACATCTTATACAATTTCTTTTTTCAGTGTTTCGTAGTTCTCCCTGTATAAGTCTCTTACATCTTTCGTTAAATATATTCCTAGATATTTAATTTTCTTTGAGGCTATTGTAAAAGGAATTGTGTTTTTTGATTTGATCTTTGGCTTGCCTGTTGTTGGCATATATGAATGCCTCAGATTTGTGTGTATTGACAAAGTCCAACACACCTTTATGATAAAAACTCTCATCAAAATAGGCACAGACGGCTCATTCCTTAAAATTATCAAGTCCATCTATAACAAACCCACTGCCAATATCATATTGAATGGGGAAAAATTGAAACCATTCCCACTTAGAACCGGAACCAGACAAGGCTGTCCTCTATCTCCACTTCTATTCAACATAGTGCTCGAAATCCTCGCCACAGCAATTAGTCAAGAGAGGGGTATTAAGGGTGTCCAAATGGGGACAGATGAGATCAAACTCTTGCTCTTTGCTGATGATATGATATTATATCTAGAAAACCCTAAGGACTCATCTAAGAGACTCCTAGAACTGATAAATGAATTCAGCAAAGTCTCAGGATACAAAATCAATACACACTCTGGGTTTTTGATGTGTCGCGAGTTCAGGGGGACTGGGCCATGGCCTCCTTGATGAGACTGTGAGTGCTCTGCAAGGCGAAGAACCTCAGACCTCTAGAGGCAAGGCCACGTTGAGGAGCTAAATGCAAAAGCCGGGTTAATATTTTCAGGCATCCGGACAGAAACTTCTGTGCCTTGTGGCCTGTGGATTGTAGAATCGTCATAAAGACTTGCAGTTATTTGAGGAATGAAAAGATAAGGGGATAGGACTTGGAGTTAGATGTGGAATCAGTTCCTGACTCTGCTACTTTTAGCTACTTGAGCTTGGCCAAGCCATTTCTTTCTGGTCCTTGGTTTCCTCCTTTGTAACATGCAGGGGCTGGACTAGATTAGTGGGTCCTGAACCTGCTTGTGGCTGAGAATTGCCAGGGCTGCTTGTGAAATATTCAGATGCCTGAACCCCACTCTACACTGAGTGGATCATCATCTCCAATGAGAGGGGCTCAGGCAACTGTGTTCTTTTTTATAAAAAAACATGTATAACATAAAATTAACCATTTTAACCATTTTTAAGTACACCATTCAGTGGCATTAAGTGTATTCACATTGTTGTGCAGCCACTACCACTATCTATTTCTAGACCTTTTTCATTATCCCAAACTGAAACTCTGTGCCTATTAAAAAATAACTCCTTATTCTCTCCTCCCCTGGTATCCTCTGGTAGCCCCTGGTAACCTCTATTCTACTTTCTGTCTTTATGAATTTGCCTATTCTAGGTTCCTCATATAAGTAGAGTCCTTTTAGGTCTGGCTCATTTCACTTAGCATAATGTCTTCAAGGTTTATCCATGTCGTAGCATGTATCAGAATTTCATTCCTTAAAAGGCTGAATAATAGTCCATTATCTGAATATACCACATTTGGCTTATCTATTCATCTGTTATGGGCATTTGGTTGTTTCCACTGGGCATCTTTATTCTTAATTAACCCTCCAGGTGGTTCTGATGTTCATCAGACTTGGGAGCCACTGGAATGAATGTTCCCCTGGCTAAATTATGTGTTTGTGTACACCAGGTTTAGGAGAAAGAGGGCCAGATATAATGCCATAAACTGAAAAGATGTGACTATTAGTATTCTTAAGTATTGTTATCTAGGTATATGGAATAAACAGCATGACCTATGATGCTAATAAAATACCCTAAACTCTAGCCAAATGTTCATGACCTCTTGTTAGGAGGATGAAAGGTTTACAGAACAAATAGCATTTAATGTTAAAATAAATAGTCCTGTAAACAATAGTTTGCCGGAGTGCTTACCTTCTCAACTCTGTGTTTAGTGACATCATGTTAGTAGCTTGGAATTGACCATGGTGGAAAAATTCATACCTTGGAAATCAGAACATATTACAAAGTCAGGACTTTTTCCTTTTATAGAACTGATTGTTAAACATTTGCAGCACACCACTGACTATATGCAGATGTTTGATATTTTGCTTCTTTTTAACAAATGTCACTAGCAAAGAAATACAATTGAAAAGGATAAGCCTTTGTTGACAAGCTAAAATTCAGAAATCAGTGGTTGCTCTGAGATTCAGGAAGGGCAGGAGATTCATAGTACAGCTCCCATGAAGTGCCTCCTTCAACTGGCTTGGAGGAGGTGTGGGCTCATTATGCAGAGGTTTCTCCTCATTCCTCCCCCAGTGTGATCACATGGGTTGGTAACTGCTTTTCTTGGAAGATGCTTGGCAGTCTTTTCTACAGCTCCTGCCCACAGGTTAAGGTCTTTATCAATTTTGTCCTGTTTGTAGAACGGGTGAATTTTCTCTTTAATGCCCTTATCTACCCATGTTTCAAATGTAACAAAGAGCCCCTCTGACTTCATGGCATGAGATCAGGGGGCTGCACACAGCCTCCCAGAAGACTCTGTACATATGTTGGGCTGTTGAATCACACGCCTCTTCTAATGGTCCCACAGTTCTAAAGTCATCCCAAGCAAATGAGGCTCAACTCAAACTTTCCAGCAAAGAACCCATGTAAGGAGGTGGCAAATAAGAAAGATGGGTACAGGGATCTGCATTTTGACAGGCCCCCTAGGAATGCCCTTAGTCCTTGGACTACTGTTTGAGAAATGCTTCCCCAAAGTGTACTTGGCAAATGGAGGCCGGCTGCATCCCACAGTGAGAGAGGCTCCTGAGTGATGCATGGATCAAGTCTGATTTCCCCATTTAAGTAATTTTAAAAATGGTATAAAAAGGGATAGGTCCAAGAAGGATATTTTGTAGACATAGACACTCGTATTCTAAAATTTGTATAAAAAGAAAAAGGACCTAGAATAGCTGAAACGATCGTGAAAAACAAGAATAAAGTAGGAGGAATCAATCTAGTCGATTTTAGGACTTACAGCTATAGTACAATAATAAAGACAGCGTGGTATTGGTAGAGAGATAAACACATAGATAAATGAAACAGAATGGAGAATCCAGAAATAGACTCACACAAATACACTCAACTGATTTTAACAAAGGTGCCAGAGCAACCCAAGGGAAGGAGGCCAGCCTTTTCCTCATATGGCACTGGAACAATTGGGCCTCCATAGACAAAAAATAAAGCTGATCTAGACCTCATACATTATACAAAAATTAAGTCAAAATGGATCACAGACTTAAATGTGAAATGTAAAACTATAAAACTTGTAGAAAAAGCATGTTGGAGAAAATATTTGGGACCTAGAGTTGGGACAAAGAGTTTTCAGACTTGACACAAAAAGCACTGTCCATAAAAAGGAAAAATTGATCTATTGGACCTCATCCATATAATAAACATTTGCTCTGTGGAAGACTTTGTGAAGCCAACAAAAAATCTAAATAGAAAATGGGCAAAAGATATCAAGACAAGTTTCATCAGAGTGTATACAGATAGCAATTAAGCAGATGAAAAGATGTTCAACATCATTAGCTATCAGGAAAATGCAAATAAAAGCTGCAATATAGTGTTACAGCTCTTTTAGAATTTGTCTAAAATTTTCACCAGAAAATCCCCCACAGGGGAAAAATAACCCCACAATGAAATATCACTACTCGCTTATCAAAATGGCTAAAAATATATACAGTTGACCCTTGAGCAGTACAGGTTTGAATTGTACAGGTCACTTAAATATATGGATTCTTTTCAGTAAAAGTTACAATGATTGTGCCTGCTTCTCCTGCCTCCTCTTCCACCTCCTCTACCTCTTCTTCCTCTGCCACTCCTGAGACAGCAAGACCTACCCCTCCTCTTCCTCCTTCTCAGTCTAAGCAATGTGAAGACAAAGAAGATGAAGACCTTTATGATGACCCACTTCTGCTTAACGAATAATAAGTATCTTTTCTCTTCCTTACAATTTTTAAGTAACATTTTATTCTCTAGTCTACTTTATTGTAAGAATATAGTATATGATGCATATAACTTACAAAATATATATTAATTATTTTTATTATTGGTAAGGATTCCAGTCAACAGTAGGCTATTCATAGTTAAGTTTTTGGGGAGTTGAAAGTTATACATGGATTTTTGATCATGTGTGGGGTTGGCACCCTTAAGTCCCAAGTTGTTTAAGGGTCAACTGAAGAGTGATAACACTAAATGCTGGTGAAGATGTGGAAAATCTCTCATATATTTCTGTTGAAAATGTCAAATGGTTCAGCCACTCTGGAAATCAGAATGGCAGTTTCTTAAAGAACTAAACATACACTTACCATATTACCCAGTAATTACACTCTTGAACATTTATCCCGTGAAACAAAAGCCTGTGTTCACACAAAATCCTGTACAGGTTTATGTTCATAGTAGATTTATTTGTAATAGGTAAAAAAAAAAAAAATTGGAGACAACTCAGATGTCCGTCACTGGGTGATTGGGTAAACAAACCCAGTAAGGGTTACATCCATACCAGGAAATACTACTCTGCAGTGTAAAGGAATAAACTGTTGATCCCTGCAACAACGTGGGTGGAACTCAAAAGAATTATTTAAAGAGAAAAGAGTCAATCTTAAAAGGCGATCTACTAGATGATTCCTTTCATATAACATTCTTGAATAACACAATTATAGAAATGGAGAGCTGGTTACTGGTTGCTAGGGGTTGGGGACAGAGGCAAGAAGCAGAGTGTAGCTATGAATGAATAGTCCCAGGGAGCTTTGTGGCGAGGGTACAGTTCTGTATGTTGATTGGTTGCAAGAATCTACAAGTGATAAAACTGCATAGAACTACTCACACGCACCCACACACACACATGCAAATGAGTGTGTGTAAAACTGGTGAAATCTGAATAAGTGTTGTGGATTCCATCCATGTCAATTTCCTGGTTTTGGTATTATACTATAGTTACACAATAGTTAATATTGGGGGAGGGTGGGTGAAGGATGTGCAGAACCTCCCCATATATTCGTTTGCACCTTGCTGTGAATCTGTAATTATTTCAAAATAAAAAATGAAAGACAGAGGATGGTGGTGAAATATTTCCATACCTTTTTTCCCAGTGATCCCTGAACACCCTATTTAATCAACCATAAGGATTACATCATGTAATATGCTTTCCAAAGTATAAAAATCTTGCAGGGCAATACATCAGTGACACAGATGGTGTTTCATATGTGTGTTGTATATAACTCATTTCTTCTTTATGCTTACCAAAAAGATATTCATGGATGCCTTTAAAATTACTTTGGGGAAACTGAGGGTTCCATTCATGATTTTTTGTTTGTAACCACTATAATATTATACGTTTTGTGAGGTTATTGGTCATTTTTTTTTCTTCAAATAAATTTTATTTTTTTAGGCTGCTACCATGCACCCGAAACTGTGAAAAACATCCCTACTATGAAAAATGCATGAATCCAACCTTAGACGTTTGGTTTTGGTGCTTTGAGCCCTCATTATCTGTTGCTTCCTAATGTCAAAAAGCTCAAGGCTTAGCATGATTGGTAGCCAAACGTAAAGACATTTAGAACAGAGTTTAAACATAAATCCACAAAATTAGCCCTTGCCACTCCAGCCACAAAACGTGCATTTTTAAACATAATACTGGCTTTCTGTCGTTACTGAAACATCATTTTAAAGCTGTGGTCCTCAGCCCCCAGTCCGGCAGCCTGTTAGAAACAGGGCTGCAGAGCAGGAGGTGAGCGGCGGGCCAGCAAGCAAAGTTTCATCTGTATTTACAGCTGCTTGCATCACCATTGCTTGCATCACCACCTGAGCTCCACCTCCTGTCAGATCAGCGGTGGTGGCAACAGATTCTCATAGGAGCGTGAAACCTACTGTAAACTGCGCATGCGAGGGATCTAGATTGCCCGCTTCTTATGAGAATCTAATACCTGATGATCTGAGATGGAGCTGAGGCAGTGATGCTAGTGCTGGGGAGAGGCTGCAAATACAGATTATCATTAGCAGAGAGGTTTGTATAATTATTTCAGTATATATTACAATGTAATAATAATAGAAATAAAGTGCACAATAAATGTAATGCCCTTGAATCATCCTGAAACCATCCCCCTGCCCCTCCCCCTGGTCCATGGAAAAATTGTCTTCCATGAAACCGTCCCTGGTGCCAAAAAGGTTCGGGACTGCTGTTTTAAAGTATCACTGAAAGGCAACATGCCATCTTACTCAGGAATGTCATTTTTACTATTGAAGCTACTACTTTCAGAGCTCCTTCTGTGTGCCTGACAGAACTCAAAAAGTGAATACAACATGGCTTTTAGAGTAAGACTAAGAGTGACTTTGTGACCCTAGACAAAGTAATTTTACTTTTCTGAACCTGGGTTTCCTCGTTTTTAAAATCTGGGGGTAAAATGTTGTCTGTCCTATCGTGCTTTTTATGAGAATAAAATTGAATCCCATGTGAAAACTTCAAGTACAATGCTTCACCTACAATAATTATGCGATGATTTTGATTTTCTCTCCTTTCCATTTTTCCGTTGGAGGATTATTTGCATAATATTTTTCAAAAAATTTTTTTGGAACTCATCCTTGGAAATGGCCTTTGGTAACTTTTTCCTGCCCACATTAGACAGCTAGTTTTACAACGTCACAGGATAGTCTCTCCTGGTCTATTACTATTTTCCTTCTTTCTCCATTTTTTGCTCCGTGTGAGTGCAACTTAATTCTTCCTCCTTTGCCTGTTGAGAAGCAGTGGGTGCTGACTATTTGACAACGGGGCGCTGAGGGTAGGATGGTTGCTGCAGTGTGTATCAGCCCAGAGCCATGTATCATTTCTATCCATGATTAGAAATGTTTATAGTAAGAACAGATCAAATGCAGAAATGATGGGTGATGTATAAAAAGGAGTTATAAGTATTTTTCTCCTTTAATGTATTTCATATTTCCTTTATTGTATTAATTACACTGAAAATTCAAAAGCATATTTTATTGACTAGAAGCCCAATTTATTTGTGGTTCATAGAATTTATTTCATTACCTTCCTATCAATGCCAGATATTGTATGTATTATGACACCATAAAGTTATGAGACTTTGGGCTAGAATTTCATCACTTTACAGTCTCTAATAAACACAAAGATTAGAAATCCAAGTAAGTCACGTGAAGATTTTGTGTTCCTTGTATTAGGGAAGTGAGTTGAATTTGTAATTGATTTCACTGCATTCATCTGATATTTCTGCGTATTTGGGGTTTATTCAGAAAATCATCAAAAATTAAGTAGCTTTCCACCATTTCTATTTCTATTGTTGATTGTTAATACCATTTCAATCACATATTGAATTCCTAATTGGAAACAAAGCAAAAAAACCTATGAGAAAATACTGTGGTGAAGGGGCACACATTACTCTTTAAGAACTTGGTTCATGGTCTGATTCTTTCTCTTGGGATTGAGGAAATGGTTTGGCTATAAAATCCCCATTAACCAAAAATGAGCAAAATTGCCTGCAGGATTCATGGTAGATACAGCCTTGAAGAGTAATAAAAGCCTATTTTAAATGAACTCTTAAAGGCACAATTTAAGCCCTAGAATGGCTAGTCAGATTTTATGTTTATCCCTTTTGATTATACTTCCATATGTTTCTGGAGAACAGTGTCCGAAAAGTGGTTCATTAAAAAAATTGTATGGGGCTGGGGTAATTTGGGGCTTATTGACTAAATCCAGGGGGGTGGGGGTGACCTATCAGGTGGCCCGGAAGCAGCAAAGCATGGGAGACCTGTCTGCTCTGCTTCCCTGTGCCATGTGGCATGAACTGACTTCAAAGACCCCAGTTTGGTTTAACTTAGAAATATGACTGTGTGCATGCTTATTCTGCATCCTCCTCCCCCACAAAAAAACCAAGAATTAACCAGGAGTTTGGGGAACCAAAGTGGATTTTGGAAAGAAAAGACACCGTACTGAGATTTAACTTATCTGAGTTGCTCCAGGGAAGCTTCACTGTGTTTGGAGGTGGAACTGAATGGGGCCACATGCCTAAGAGAAGAGAGGAGGTCCAGTGAATGTCACTCTTTCTAGGTTCTATTTCTGTGGTCTGCAGGAATAGCTGTATGTTAGTGCTTAGTATTTATTACCAGTGAAATTAAACATTATTATGTGCCTGCTACATCCAGAGTACTGGGCATTCACCGTGTGCATGGAGAAAGAGCCCAGGAGCACACCCTGAGTGGACGAGTTTTAAGGAAGACTTCCCAGAGACTATGACCTTGAGTTGAGCCTTGAAGGATGAATTAGCCAGGCAAGGAAGGATGACCTGGGTGACCTGGGTGTCCTTGTAGGAGTGATGGAGACAGAGGGAATGGATGGGATCTGGGCTTTTCAGGAAGGGACCAGCATGTGCAGAATCACTGGATGAGAGCTTCTGGCTGTGTGTGGGGGAGTTCTAAATACAGCTGTCAGCAGTGGAGGGAGTATGGGTTTGGGGACAGCAGAAAAGAGGATGAAGAGGTGAGTCAAGGCCAGGCCTGGGAGCTATTTGAATTTTGTAGTAAAGAATTGGGTTTTCAATCCTGGCTGCACAGTAGATTCTTCTTCCACTTCCTATTTCTGGAAACTCTGACCCATTGTGTCTGGAAGAGAAGAGTTGGAGGTAGGTACCTAGTCTGCTACATCTACTACACCTCATGCAGGCTGTGCACCATTGGTTATTGATAGAGTTCAAGGATGTGAGTGACATAATCAGACCTGAAAGAGCACACACTGGCAGCTGGGTGGGAAATGGCTTGGAAAAGGCCCCTGTCACAGGCAGGTGAGACAGTCAAGGAGCATGTTGTCCAGGCGAGATATAACCAGCACCTTAGCTGAGGCCTGAGTACAGAGGTTGGAAAGATACTGGTGAGAGAGAATGTAGAAGGTATGGTAGGGGGTTGAAGAAGGAAAGCATGGTCAGCATGCTACAGGGACGTCCTACGATAAAGACTGTCCTTCGATTGGGCACGTAGAAGGCAGCTGCAGCTTGAGAGAGTGAAGTTTCATTGGGAGGGTGGAGGCAGAAGCCAGATGGCCTTGGCTGAGGAATGTAAGTGTGCATTCAGAAGCTTGCAAGTTCACTGTGACGGTGACCCCAGGGCCTGAGGTGGAGTTCCAGGGATGAAGACAACCAGCTGGAAATGTAGGTCAGGGCCATGTAATAAGGGACTTGGGTCCCCAGGGGTTACGTTATTGGTAACGGGAAGTTCTAGTTCTCTGCTCTTAGGCTAATGCTAGCATGAAAAGTGAGAGGATTAAGACTAGAAGGGAGAAACTAGGCACAGCTAAGGCTCGTTAGAAGGCCAATGCCATTTTTTATGGTCCTGATGATTTTTAACAGCTATTTTAACAACAGAATGATGAAAATATGTGGTATTCTTTTTCCCTTGGGATAATGTGGCCACTGAAAAAGGTTGCAACTAATAGGAAAAATGAGTTTTATTGCTTAACTGTGGATTCAATTAATTTGTGTTCTTCCTGTTTCCATTGCCACGTGTTTTCTGAGTTGACGGGGCCAAGCCTCTCTTCAAGAGTAAGAATGTTAGGAAAAAATACTCTGAAGTTCTTCCTCGCCCTGTTAATATTTTACATCAAGAAATCCAAACATATACAAAGGGAAAATGTAGCTAGTTTAAGCTCATTTTTGTATAATTTTGGATGTAAAGAAGAACTATCGAGCTCCGTGCGATGGTTTAAATCGGGGTTTTTCAGCCTTGCCCAACTGGAATTTTGAGCTGGCTAATTTTTGGAGTGCATCGTAGGGTGTTTAGCAGCATCCCTGGCCTCTACCTGCTAGATGCCGGTACCACTCTGCAGTCCCCGGTTGTGAATGACAAAATATCTCCTAATGTTGCCCAAAGTCTTGTAGGTGGGGATTGGTGTGGAAGGCAAAACCTCCCTTGGTTGAGAACTATTGGTTTAAATATGCTATAGTGATTTTATCAGAAAATAACCACTTCTTCCTACTGTAGTACTGATGGTTTTATTGAAGCTTGTGGAATCTCAAAAGCTTTTTATTACCAGAAGAAAACTAATGAATGTTTATAAATTCCCTGTCAGAAAGTTTATTTAAAATTAAAGAAAAAAGCAAAGCTGCCTTACTGGTTGCTATGTATTTACTTAACTGTTCTTCTAACTATCCTACTTACATACTCTTTCATTTAATTACTGGATTTACTAGTATATAATTTTATAAGAGTCAATATTGGCATTTTTCCTGGGCCATGATGTCCTCAATGCAAAGGATATTATGCTGAATTATAAAATGCCAGAATAATGCTACCAGTTTAGACCTAGATGTAAAAATGTGAATTTCATGCAGAACCTGGATTCTAGTGTTAGTTTCACACCTAATACCTTCTAATTTGGAGTATGCCACTTTAGTCTTTCTGTGCAAATTTTCTCATCTGTAAAATTAAAGAGATAAATTATATCATCTGTAAGTTTGCTTCTAGTTCTAAACATCAAAGCTTGAAATATTTCTATTGTTTCTTTGGGTGGTTCCCCTGCTCCCATGATGTATACCCCAATGTTACGATACCCAGAACGTGCTCTGCAGGTCACCAGTGGTCGGTGGACTATGATGTTGATGTATTCTATAAGCTAAATGCGGAAATGGAGAGTAACAATTAGAAATGTTTAATATAATTCAGCAAAATATTTTGTGCCTATTATGTGGAATAATAAAGTAATGGGCTTATATTTTGTCTCTTCTAAATTCAATTTTTCTAATAAGTCATTTTTATTATATTTCATAAAAGTATCATTCCACATTGGATTAGAAAAACAAAAACAAGACAGACTGGTCTTTCACTAGAGATAGTTTGAGAAGCATTCTTGGATATACAATGAGAAATTTCTCTGCCTCTCTTTCTATCTTGGCCAATAAGAGAGAGTGAGTATATTCCATCTCTGGGGTTTACATAAAAATAGGGCAAGATATTGCCTGTTTACCCTATTAGCAGCATAAAGGTGGTGGAAAATAGAATTTATTTTAAAGAATTTGCCTAACAGAAAATGAGATCATTTACTTCTGGAGCATACATAAGGTTTACTTTGATTGTATGTATATCCGAGTCTTCAGATAGCTCAAGTTAGTGTCTTGCATTAAAATAACATGTTTATCTTAGAACGTGAACCCAAAGAACAGTGAAAATGTCCTTTCTTTAATTATCCTCTTCCCAAGAATCCTTACATATGAAATCTACTCTAAAGTTTGATATACTGAAGTTTCCTTAACTGATAGCTGGTGCTAGTGAGGATAGGTGAAGAAGGAAAAGAGATAGATTACGTTTGCTAAAGAGATTTTCACAGATGTTTTGGAGTCTATTCAGCTATTCAGATTCATTCATTGTTTGGGAAAATCTATTACATTGACCCAGGCATGGTAGACCGACATGTAGACAAGGGTGGTTAAGCAATGGAGCACTTTACAATCTGACCTTCATCTGATTTTCCGGTATTATTGTCCAATCTATTTTTTTTTACATGGTAAAATATGATAGAGGAACAAGGCTTCCAACTGAGAGTTATTTGAAGCAGAAAACACTGTTGGGTTCCCTGCACTGTGGACCAATTGTTCCAATATATTTTATCCCATATAGACTGGAATACGCCAGAGAGCCAGTTCTATTCCTGGGAGCCCTTTGCACATGACCTGGCATTGCTTAGAAACAGTCTCTCAACCTGCCGTCCCTCCCGGCATGTATGGGTTTTCAGTACTTTGCTCCAAAGTAAAAAAGGCAAGATCTTTGCCTGCCCTATTAGCAGTGAAAAATCACCCTTTCTTTCAATTTTTTTTTAAAATTCAGATGATGAAAATATATAACATATTCAGAAACTCTACTGGCAGACTTGGCAGGCGTTTCATATTTACTTGGATTTAACATGAATTGGATTTGGTTCTCTGATTTCCCCGCCTCCATCTCTCAGAACAAGTTATTTATTATCTGAGTGAGTCTGTGTTAGTGGATCAGACATGCACATGGCACGTCTCTTGTAAGTGCGTTTGTTCAGTAAGATTTATGCTAGCCCAAATTGTTTTATATTGGTTTTCATTGTTGGAAATTTACTGTATTCATTCTTGGTTTGGCGTAAGTATTTGCAGTATGCTAGGAGTTCCTGTGGTTGAACATTTTATCTCTGTAACACTTCGTGCAAAGGAAATTAAAAAATATATGGTGAAAGCATTTCCTTAATGTGTTTCCAATCAGCTGTGTACTTCAGTAATTTGATTTGTAGGAACTAGAGAGAAGAGTGTTACTGAGCTCTTTTCAATCATTCATAATTCTTTGGGAATTCAGATCATGGTTCTGAGTTTATGAAAACATCTATTGAAATTTTTTTAAGTCCTTTATTATTCTGATTGAATGTCTTAAGAGGGTTTTTACCACAATAGTATCTGAAAGATCTCATGGAAGGAGGTGAGTCTCCTCTCTGTATCTTGGACAAGAAAAACTTGTGAATTGAGGTTGATTAGCTTGCCAGGAGTCAGTCATCGAAACAGAGAGCCGGGCCCTTTCCTTTTGGCACTGTCCCATGTGTGTGTTCTGTCTTCTGTGCTTTTTGGGTTAAGTAAACAAGACTATTATTGGTAAATCTCTTTGCCTCCTGGGCTTCTAAGGATACAGTGACTATAGGCATAGCTAAGTGCATCTTCCCAGATAGCATAACCCACAGCATGGAAGGTGTTATTTGTACAAACTAACATAAGACCTAGGCTGTGATCTTCACACCATTATTTATTTGGCTTTCTCTATAGGAACTCAAGCTAATTGGCTTGTTTTGTCTTTTGAGGATCTCTGGCCTTTGACTTCTGTTTTGGCCAATGAATTAGCATGTGGTAATCTGTACATATGTAGTTTCAGATTTGCTTAATCTAATTTACTGCCTAAAAGTAAAATAAAAGTGAAATATGAAAGCAAACCTCTTAGAAATGGAGATAAGAGTTGGAAGGTTTTATCTAGCGAAGACAGTAGGTTCTTTACGAGTCTTAGATGGGTATAGAATTTTGCAATCTATTCCTATATTTTAATTTTCTGCTTTTATTTCTTACCGTGTTTTCAACTTCCCTCTTGATCCTCAGCAATTTTGAGTTCATTTAGTCACTCGTAAGATCCCCTTTCACGGTGGTGTTTTCAGCTCTGGTACTTCTCATACTTCATTAGGCATAAATAAATTTATGAGGTTATGTACATTTTGACCATGAGAGTTCATCAATCTGTGGTTTTCCATTTGAAAATATAGTCCCCGAGGTTAATCTTCTCAGTAGTCAGAGAATTAATGTAAGTGAATACCAAGTGGGTGCTTGGAAGGCTTAGTTGTGTTTTGGGGAAAAATAGCCAAGGAACATGGTGGCTTCTGCGATCACTATTCTTGGCTTAGAGGACACAACTTCTTTTGTTCTAAAGATAAAGGGAACCCACATTCATTCTTGGCCTTTCTTCCTGCTTCTGTGTTTCCTCTCTAGGTTGTACCTATGAAGGAAATACCTATAACAGCTCCTTCAAATGGCAGAGCCCAGCTGAGCCTTGTGTCCTGCGCCAGTGCCAGGTAAAATTCAACTATTTTACTCTTCAGTGAAGAGGAATCCATAGAGTTCTCTTTCTAACAACGTAGGACAAAACCCTGAAAAGGCAAATGAAAATGAAAACAAATGAAAAAGCAACTTTATCCTTGTCCATATTTATTGTGACATTTACCATAACAAGGAAGGTACAGGATAGACATTGTGTAGGACTTGCTTCCAGAAACACACAGCAAGATTGTTCACCATTGTCAAACTGTGCCTGGAAATACTCTGGGAAGACACGTATGTCCTTGGGGAAAATTCATGTCTTCCTGTGAAGTCATCTTTGAGCAAAACACAAATTCCTGTTAGCAGAAAAGGGGTATTGTTAGAGGATATATATTTTCCTTCTTTGATTTAAAAAGATTTTGAACTGGAGCCAGTTTGTAAACTGTATTAAATCGAAGCAATTAGTATACTGTAATTGAATGATTTCAACCTGACAAATTTAAGAACCACCAATTCAGCAACTAAGGAGTTCACTGTGGCTGATCCTTGCTGAGCTCTGAAAACAGTGGTAATTCCACATATCTCTAATCCCTGCAGATATTAAACACAGCAAGAAAAACCAAAGGAGAAATGGAGAACCTAAATTTTCAAATTTGTTTTCTTATCTTTGTATAGATAGCCTATTGAAAAATAATGCTCATCTAGTTTGGACATAACTTAAAAATTCTACTTTGTGGAGATGGTACTGTTAAATCGTTTATTCCATTTCCCATTTCACTGTCCGAGGATATGCTTTTGCATTTAAAAGAGACTGAAAGTTTGTATAATATTGGATAATTCTCTCTGCTCTTAACTGAAGCATAATGATGTTTCATTTATTAAAATCTGAATTTTACATAGTCATGTTCTTATTACATGCCCATAGTAGGCATATTCATTCCTAAGATCTTCAGTTATTTATTCTGTTAAATATTCAGCTTATACGAAATGTAGGAAATCTGAGTTATTTGTGAAAATAAGCAGTTGGTAGGACAAATAAAAATAATAGATTCATTAAATCAACAAATATTTGCTGAATTTTTACTCCAGGTTATAGGTTCGATCTGTCTCATGGTACAAAAAGACAAGAGCAATGAGTTTTAATCACCAAAAGCCCACACTTGTTCCACCCTACCCCACCCTCCCTCTTGTCTTTGGTGGAGGTACTCTGAAAGCCATGGTTAATTACAATGTTTGTTAAACAAGTTAACCACGTGCCCTTTGTGGTCTCGTGTAAGGTTTCTATACAACAGTCAGAGACCTTGAAGATTCTCAAGTTGCATGGACCAGAGGTGAGTTTTGCTGCCTTTGGATGAAGACTTTGTTTAAATTAAATGGAAGCTGTTCTGTGGGCAGGACTATTGTGTTGACTGAATAACACAGGAAGCCATTATCGGTTGTTTACCACTGACACTCCTATTGCCTGTCATCTTTGGTCGCTGGCCACTCAGCAGGGCCCAGATTGAATGATGCAGGCATCTCGAGTTATTGTTGGAAAAGATCTTCAAGTCCAGCAGCCTTTGGAGTCAGGAGACGCTGAACTGCAGACAGGAGCACAGAAAGGGGCTGTTACCTACCAAAGAGCAACTTTGCCTTTCATTTCTCCTCCTTTTCTCAAACTTCACCTACTCCCTACTAGCTAGTATGATATCATTCAATAGGCAGAAAAGCAACCCTCTGTGAAGGGAGCTACAAAGGCTGATCTTCTGCTTGGCTGCTACCTTCCCTCTCAAGCTTGCTTGCTTCTTTCTTTAGGGAATGAAACCTCATCTCAGAATGCAGGAAGTGGCCATTTGCTGGCACTTGTCAGGGAGGTCTTCTTGTTCCTCCACAGGATGACACAATTGCAACCTTTTTTGCAGGCTCCTGTCCTCTTGGGGCACAAAATCAGTAAGAGAGGAGACAGGATAGGGCAGTGAGTGAAATATGGGCTCTGTACTCACATAACTTGCTACTTAACCTCACTGAACCTCACTTTTACCTATACAGTGGAATAGCACTGCCTCGTAGGGTGGTTGTAAACAGTAAGCCAGACTGTCATGGAAAATGCTCTCGTAGAGTGCCTGTGCGGATTGGATACAGCTGGGTACCAGACAGATAACAGGGCGTCTAATGATCCGGTCTATTTCCATTTGAATTGAATTCTACCATATTTCTTTTTACTATTTCTTTTTATTTTTTTTTAGAGACAGAGTCTCCCTCTGTCACCCAGGCTGGAGTGTAGGGGCATGATCATAGCTCACTGCAGCCTCGAACTCCGGGGCTCGAGCGATCCTCCTGCCTCAGCCTCCTGAGTTGCTGGGATTATGCGTGTGAGCCACCCTGCCTGGCATCTGTCATCTTTCTTACATCCTCCTGCCAAAGGAGTTCTGATGGTGAAGAATTTACCTTTATTTTTCTGCTTTTAATTTCTTATTGGATGGAAGGGGAAAATCTGAAGATCACACAGAGGAAATTCATGCTGGGAACTAACCTGAATCCTCCATCTGGATTGCAGAGACAGAAGGGAAATTGATCTTGGGCCATACACAGCTTTTTGCATTGCTTCAGTTATGTAACGAAAGCACGGATCTCTTTTTGATGTTGTATATTCCTGGTATTTTGGGAGTTGTTTTTTTCTTTCCCAAATGTGATGTAGACCACAATAAATTTCCTTGGTTGTGGAAACCTCAGGCCTGACATGACATGAAGACATTTACGATATACCCCTTCTTGTTGGATAGAGAGAGTGTGGCCCCAGACATGATGAAGAAAACGACCCAGTTGGCAAATTGTTACATTTGGTTTCAGCCTGTTCTACCTCTCCCCTTAAAACAAAATTAAACAAACAAACAAAAACACAAATCCATTTACAGAATGGGTAGGGAATCTGGAGAAACTCTGAAAATTAATATAAAAAATATTTCAATTGACATGAAGGTGACATTAGAGTCCCAATATCAGATTGTAAATGATTTACTTGATTTTATTATTAAGACCTGAAATCTCTATTTTGACATACATAATATGAACTTAAAAATAGTTTCTTTCTAATCTCTTCATTGGGTGCCGGTCTGGGGTACGATGCTTGTACTCTGTGCTTCAGAATTAATGACTTGAAGTCCAATAACGGTAACAGAAAATACATAATAGTAAGCATTGAAAACTTCAAACAATTGTGAATGAGCAGCTAGACTTGGTCAGGTACTGACAGCAAGAAGGTTTAAAAAACTAGATTTAAGAGAAAGAAAGAAATTAGGACCAAAGAGAAAGAGCGAGGACGGGGAAAAGAACAGGGGACAGGATTAGCACTCTGAGTTCTAAAGAGTCGGTGGGGTGAGCTGGGATCTTACCTCATTGGTGCCACGTACCTCTGGGCCTGACACCCACCACCACTTTGTGCTTTTCGTATTTGTTTCTCCTACCTTGGTCACTTTCCAAAAGTAGTAATTCGGGGGGAATTCTGAGCTGTGTGTGGCGTTCTGTTTTTCAGGAGGGCGTCGTCACAGAGTCTGAAGTCCGCTGCGTTGTTCACTGTAAAAACCCTTTGGAGCATCTGGGATCCTGCTGCCCCGCGTGTCCAGGTAATGTCCTCAGGAAGGGGAGGCTGGAGGGATCCCTGGTGGGGCACGACACTGTGGAAATCGCTCTATGCTCTCTCAGGAATGTGTGATTTCCCCCACCCCCACCCCCTGCCCACCAGGCTGGAATTTTCCTCACTTTACATGTATGCACCTAACGGGTTTAGAGAGCAAACTCCTTTGCATAGAAACGTCCGGTTGGCCTCCTTGGTGTGCCCAGTACGAATGCAACGTGCTGGAGGTCTTGGCGTGCGGGTCCTCCAGGCTCGGGAGGCCTGCTTTCCACTCTGCAGGGCCACAGGTAATGCTTATTTTAGAAGAAAAGGCTGTGGCTTTCCCTTGCTTCCAGAAATGTCTTTTTACTGCTTCATATTGCAATACCTTGGCCAGAGCTCGCTGTGGTGATGAGGTGACCAGATGTTTTCTGAAAACTGAGAGCTGTGTCCCTAAGCGAATTTAGCTTAGGGTTTTGCTGGTCTCAGTTTTTGGTGTAGTTCAACAAGTTGGATCCGCTGTCTGTTTCAGGGGGCCCTGATTCCTAGCTGACAGCAAAGGGATCTTTTCTTTCCAGTGGCTGGAATGTTTCCTCTGACTTTTCTGAACGGATTACAAAGGCCTCCTGCATCTTTTCTTGCCCTCACATACAAGCCTGGGGATTTTGAGGCAAGAGATTTTTTTTTTCTGATCTCTTAAGCCACTGGTCGATAGTCTCAGACAGGTGTTCTGCGTTTTGGGTTTTCTCTGAGTGCTTTTCCTCATGGGTGGCGATACTTACAACTACTACTTTGCTTTTGAGGTTAATCTCTAAAGGACCTTCTGTTCTTGGAACCTTGCTGTAAAGTGGTTAAGGCACCACAGTGGGATGCTCTGTGAAGATGGGCCCCCATTCCTTTCCTCCACGGGGTCCCCAGTGCACAGTAGACCTGAGTCCCTTTCAGAGTTCAGCCTTTTCTCATCCTTGAGTGACAAGGACAGCCAATTTCCACTGCTTCTAACCTTCCTCAGCTCCCCGGGCAGCCTTTATTTAGCTTCCTTTTCACAGTGGGATTTCTGCAAAGCTTATCTTGTTCGATGAGCTTACATGAAGGCCAAAAAGTTGAAAGTAAAATAATTTTTTTTCCATAATCCAGTTGTTTGGTGTCTATCAAACAGAGTTTGCTTGAGGACTTTTTCACCCTGAATGTATTGAACGGCTTGTATAGAGTAACCATATCCTTAAATGCCTATAGGATCTTTATTAAGTTAAATCAGTAGTTCTCTGGGCTACACAAGAGAATCACCTGGGACCTGGGGAGCTTTGAAAACTGGATTTTGATGCCAAGGCTGTGTCCCAGACCAGTTCCATCCGAATCTCCGAGGAACTGCGGGGACCCAGGTCTCCCAGATAATTTCTGTATACAGCCAAACATGAGACTGATCACGGAGCAAATTTTACATGCCATATAGATTAAAGCATTACCATAGCTCTTAAATATGAATGCAGTTGTGTTGAGTGGACTGTTGCTTTATTGACACAGAATCAACTCAGAGCCCCCCACTCACAGCCACAGGGCCCTTCACAGAGCAACAAGCATGAAAAGAGCACTCGACACCTCCCACCATATATAACATTCTTCTCACCTTGGAGATAGTCGTATCTTCAGGCTGCCTTTGAAACTGTGGGTACACAAACAGCAGAGTGAATTTATTTCAGCAGTCGAAGTTATCATATCTGAGCAATTGCTTCTTTCACTCTGTTTTTTGGTCGAGTTCCCAGGAAGGAAAAGGCTGAGCTCCATGACTGCTCATATTGCAGTGCTAAGACCTCACGGCCATCCAGAGAGGGGTGAGGTATTGTCCGCTGTTCACACAAGAAGAAATATGACCCGGCGAGTACAAGCGCCTGCCCATGGGCCATGAGTGAGCAGTAAGGGCCGAAAGTGCGGTTGGCACCCAGCCCCTCCTCCCTCCCTGCCACCGTGCTGCCTACCTCCCACGCCCACACACACCGTGAGAATTGTTCTGCTTCAGTCCAAGAGCAGTGGGAGGCAAATCTCCTTTAAAAGTTTGCACGCCAGTGCCACACACTAGCACCTGACGCCTCGACAGTCTCTGTGCCCTTAGATGTGGGGTCAGGAATCCACTTTGCTCCCTCTGCTTGATTCCCAAGGCCAAGCTTTGCAATGCAAATTGGAAGATTCAGAAGGGGCTGCCTCCAGGATTATCCTGTCTTGGGAGGGAGGGAGGCCTTGAGCAAGTCTAGATAGGGAACGGCAAGGAGGCTTTGGGTTATTCTCCTGGGTAAACTAGAGGGACAGGCATCTGTCATTGATCAGGGAATGGTATTCCGCATGACAAACATGTACAGTCTGTGGTCAGTGTCTTCCTGAAACAGATTCCAGAGCATTCTTGGTCGTCTGCTCCTTCCTTTTCGTCTGACTCTTTGCTCAGGGCTGGTGGATTGTGATGGGAACAGTTTGCATAGAGTTTTCATTTAAAACGAAATCTGAATGGCAGAATATGTGGGACAAGCATATACGAAAGACTTAAAGACATCTCGTCGTAAGTGTCCTTTAAAGAGAGAAGACTGGGCATCTGCCATCCTGACAGTGCTGAGGTACAGCCACTAGGAGGGACTCACGCTTACCCAGTCTTCCTGTGTCACTGGGAATAGCAAGGAGGTGGTGGATGGCTAGCTCTGGGTGTGAGTATCAAAAAGATCTTACTCCTGGGGCCTTTTTTTAAACCCACAGTTTCACTTGGCAGTTCGACTTCAGGCTTAGCAGCATTCGTCTGCGTGCCTTTCGTTTGGACAAAGGGCTCCGTATCTAGCTGTGAGCTGAATAAGGCCGGTGGCCAGTTCAGGTGGGGATAATGCTCGTTCTCCCTTGTCAGGGACCAGCTGTCCAAGAGTTTGGTGGCTTCTACTGACAGCTTTGGTTGGCAGGCCTTGAACACTCATTCTTGGGGGCGTGAATCAGTCCTTTGCAAGAGCCAGCTTTGCTAAACTTTGCCCATGGCTGGCTCTGCTTCCAGCACTGTCTGCGATGAGGAAAGTGACTCAGTTATCCTGGCCAAGCATCTCCCATGGCCTGTGTGGTGGGGGTTCCTGTCCAGCCTGTGCCTCAGGTCACTTAAGACCTTCCTCTAGAATATGGCAGTGTCCTGAACATCTTTCTGAATAGGGGACACCTCCTGGGTTTTGGTCCTATCAGTAGCCAAACTTGGTGGGGGCCACAGCCCCTTTGACACAGACAGGGCTAGGCTGAAAATCAAGTGTGGCCCCTCTTGCCCTGCCTGTGCCCCTTCTTGCCCTTGTGCCTGGCACTGTGCACAGGACAGCAGGTGGTTGAGAACTGAGTTTGAATCCACATCTGCCACCTGCCAGCTGGGTGAATGACTTCCCCTCTCTGAGCTGCATTTTCCTCTTCCGTGGAAAGGGTGGTGAGAGTCCCTACTTTGTAGGATCACTGGGAAGGTGGAGCGAGGCCAGGGAGCCTAGGGCCTGGTGGAGGCTGTGCTGTTCCTGGGTCCTCATCATATGGCAGCCTCAGCGTCATCGTCATTTGCCCTTGAACTTGCTGTTGGCTTCTCTTCCGTGGCCTTCCATCTGCCTTTCTGGCCCCTGTGGCGTTTGGTTCCCTGGCAGTGGTAGGCACGGTCACTGTGCAGCCCCTCAGACTCGCCATGTGGCTCGCTGTGCTGTGCTGCCACTGCTCCCTGTCGGGCTGCCCAGGGTTCCACCGTCTTATTTGTTTTCCAGCATCTTTGGGGTTTCTGGTCCTATGCCAATTTTTTTGGTTTTTTTTTTTTTTTTTACTATGCAGCAATCTCGTCTCCTGGGTAGAGGTGGAGGGGAAGGTGGGAGATGGACGAGCAGTGGACAGAAGGGTCAGGCCAGGCTGAACAAAGGCTGATGCCCTAATTTACATGCTTCTCTGCTTCCCAGGTTGTGTGTTCGAGGGTGTACAGTACCGAGAAGGAGAGGAATTTCAGCCGGAAGGAAGCAAGTGCACCAAGTGCTCCTGTGCTGTAAGTCCTGCTGTGGATGTCCCATGAGTGTTCCCTCAGGCTGATCACTGTGCACGCTCACCAAGAGCACCCCTGATCTCTACGGGCTCCCCCTCTCGGGAGAAACATCAGTCTCTCCCGATGTGGGCGAAGGGAAACACTTACCCACCCGATTCTGCACTACTGACATTCTGGGCTGGGTAGATACTTTGTCGTGGGCTGTCCTGTGCATTGCAGCATGTTTGGCAGCATCCCTGCTCTGTACCCACTAGAGACCAGGATACTGCAGTTGTACAACCAACAATGTCTGCAGACATTGTCCAATGTCCCTTGGAGGGCAAACTCACTCCCGACTGAGAACCACTGCTCTAAAGAATGAGGGAGAGAAGCTGATTTTCCTCCACCTGCCTCCTTCTTTGGGAAGACCATGGTGGATTTTCTGTTCCTTGGGGGCAGGGGAGCTTCTTGCTGAGGCAGCCAGTGAGTTTTTTTAGTGCACATGGGAAGCAATGGAGATAAGCACCACTTGGACACCGTATTCTGATGGGTGAGAACCTGACCTGAGGCTGGTCATTTATAGGAGGACAGGAGGAAATTGCTCCACGTGACGGATCAGCGCAGAGGGGGATTTAGTGAGACAAAGCCATAGACTTGTCTTCTGAGCATTGTCAACTTTTAATCCATATGCTACGGATAGCTTCAACATGCTTAGGAATGAAAAAAGAAACCTGGTGCGTGTTACAATTTTAAAGAAATCTATTTTATTCACATGTTCCAGATTTAGGGCAAAATCACTGGTGGTGGTAGTGGTGACAGTAGTGATGGGAATCTAGTCCTAACCAGCCGCTCCAAGGTATTTACACCAGGGAGTTAGTACAGCCATATATTTTTTAAGCTTTGAGTCTTTTGTGATAAAGAACATACATTTTCCAAATCACTTGTGGCTCCGTATGCATCTCAGAATACTAAAAAGAAAATACACGGGGAACTCTAGAATCCTAATCTCGCCAAAGCAGAATCATATGTGGATCATCACAAATCACAGCAGTTGTCATTTCTCTATGTCTTTCCTAAAATCTTTCCTCCTTCCTGTAGGACCACATGTGCCCAACCTGGAGTGCTCAGATCGGAGTAAACATGACCAAGGGTGATGGTTTTTGGTTTCGTATGGAGAAGAGGAGAAATGTAAAAAGGAGGGAGGAAGAGAGAGGGCATATATATATATATATATATATATGTATGTATATGTGTATATATATAAATAATAGACATAAAACATGTAATATTATATATGTAATATACATCATGTACATAATAATACATAAAAGCTACAAAAGGAATTTACTAATGAAAATGAACATGAACTTTGCATATTTCAACTCAACTTCCATGTTTTTCATCTCTTGCTAATTATGGCTAAATAGCTTTATATAATTTTTTATGTAAATGATTTCTATTTGTCTTTAAATATCTCTCACTTATCAATTTATTTCTTCCATATTAGAAGCTGTAAAGTTTTCTGATAATTTTTTTTTTATTAGTCTCACTCTTTTGGGAGTAGATTTGAGGAAAAACAAGGCACATTTCAATAGGAAATTGTAAATGTGTGCCTGAATGAATTGTCTTTCTGATAGAGGTGCGCCGGGGTCAGGCAGCTGGACTTCCCTGGGGAGGAAATTTAGAAGATGGCAAGAAGGACGGAGTGTTCCTGCAGTTGTACCAATGGCAGTCCCTCCGTGTCACCCAGGCTCGGAACTGGAAATGAACTCAGAAGTTATCTGTGCAGGGGTCACAAATTCAAAAATACTGAAGTCATTTTTATTTCATATGTTTTTAAACACAATGCATGCTGAATGAAACATACCTCGTGGTCAAGTTCAGGCCCCTGGAAGTCCTGCTTTCATTTTTGGTTGAAAAAATTAAGATCCAAAGATTTTTTTTTTCATCATTGTACCTTTTATTTTTTAAAAATATTACCAGATAGATACTTTATTTTTGCCAATATTTTATTATGAAAGTACTATGAAATATTATGAAATTACAATTAAATACAGCAAATTTTATAGGCCCCCACCTAGATCCTACAATTAATATTTTGCTGGATTTAAAGATTTTTGTCACTTGCCCAAGTTTTCCTGCTTAGTGAGTTCTCTCCAGACCTATCCATTCCTTTCTTGTATCCCTATATTCTAATTTCCTGTACTCCTATATTCTTTCTAGTTCTCTGCATTGCCATCCTCAGTGCTGAGAGGACAACTAATGGCTTTGATTATGCTCCTGGTGTCAGTCTTTAGACTCATTGAGTAAATGGAAGAGAGGATGGAGTTCTTGCTTGAGGATAGGACATTTGTGTATAGCCTTGGGTGTGGGGAGGCTCATATGAGCAGTTTTTCTTTCATGAACACAAAAATTTGAGGTGTAAGCTTTCTTTTTTGTAGCTTGTTATTAAAATAACTTGGTTTTTAATATTCTTTCAATTTGCTATCTTTTGATGTAGTGCACTAAAAAAACGTAACTTCTTGGCAGCAAATAGTCCTGTCTTGAAAGTGGTAACTGTGGAGCTGTTTGCTTTAGAATGGAATATTTCAAATGTATGGGCTGGCTCTGTAACTGTGAGGCACAGAGTTTGCCAGTGTTGCCCTGGCAGCAGGCTTGGAAGCTTTGGCACGTAAGGTGCGTGGAGGTGTGAGGCCCCATCTTGCTGAGTGAGAGGGCGAAGCTGGAGAAGGGCCTTAGACAGGAGCTGTGTGAGGCCAAACACGGCTGTGCTGAGGAGGTTACAGGGAGGGGCATTTGGCATGTTAGCTGCAGCTTCCCTGCACAAAAGAACTGTGTATAATAACCTGTTGTGCTTTGGAGAAAAGGAAAATGTTAATACTGTATGGAGAGAGATATAAACACACTTATGCATTTGAGCATGTGTATAGTATTTATGTTCATATATATTTGTATGCATATACATCTATATTTATACTTGCATGTCTATACACATGTATATACAACTACTATAAACATGAGTAGAAATATAAATAAAAACATACGCATTTACACGTCTAAGTTTGGATTCCCCCAGAAACAGACCCTGAGGCAAGTATTTATGTGTGAGTAGTTTATTTGGGAGGTAAGGGAAGACTCTAGTGGAAGAGCATGGAGGTGAGATGAGCAAGGAGAGGCAGCCAGTTGAGCAAAGTTAACTGAGTGCTATGGTCTGAATGTCTCCCCAAATTCATGTGTTGAAACTTAATCCCCTGTGTGGTGGTCTTAAGAGGTGTGACCTTTAGGAGGTGGTTACACCATGAGGTCTCTGCTGTCACGAATGGATAAGGGTCCTTACAAAGGGGATTGAGGGAGGGGGTTCATTCCTCATGCCCTTTTGTCCCTTCTCCCATGTGAGGACACAGTGTTCCCTTCCTCTGGAGGGTGCAGAACGAGGCCCCATCTCGGAAGCAGAGAGCAGCCCTCACCAGATACCAAACCTGCCGTTGCCTT
Organism: Propithecus coquereli; assembly: GCF_000956105.1. Classification (NCBI taxonomy): domain Eukaryota; kingdom Metazoa; phylum Chordata; class Mammalia; order Primates; family Indriidae; genus Propithecus; species Propithecus coquereli. The sequence goes on along the minus strand of NW_012137636.1, from coordinate 4,336,198 downwards.
GATCTTGGACTTCCCAGCCTTCGGAACTATGAGAAGTAAATTCCTGTTCTTTAAAAATTTTGTTATAACAGCAAAGATGGACTAAGACACCAAGTGAGCTACCATCATGTGTGACCAGAGCTTAATCCCGCTGGGAGAGTCTGGAAGCCAGTGTGAAATTCATGCTTCAGAATTTCTTTCACCTGAGAGGGTGAAGAGAGCTGAAATATGTATACACCATCTCCAATCAGTCATTGTCTGAGGGCTGCTCCCGGGGAGTGTTGTAACATTTCCAGCCTGCCATTGAGGTGGGAAAGTGACCTTTAGCAGCAAGAGGAAGCAACACAAATGTAGATAATTCTTGACTTACAATGGGGGTTACGTTCTGATAAACACATTGTAAGTTGAAAATATTTTAAGTTGAAAATGCATTTCATATACCTAACCTACTAAACATTCATAGCTCAGCCTAGACAACCTTAAATGTGCTCAGAACACTTACATTAGCCTACAGTTGGGCAAAACCATCTAACACAAAGCCTGTTTGATGATACAATATTGAATATCTCATGTAATTTATTGAAAACTGTACTGAAAGTGAAAAGCAGAATGGCCGTATGGGTACTAGAAGTACGTTTTCCACTGAATGTGCATCACTTTTGCACCACTCTAAAATCAGGAAATTGTTAAGTCAAATCATTGGAAGTCAGAGGCCGACTGTACTGGCATTTAGAAGTCTTGCTGTGTGCACTCAAGTCATAAGGGTGGGTGGATGTGGGTGGGCAGCAGCAGAGACACTGTAATATGTATGTGTATGTGTACATATATGCACATAAACATCTACACATTAATATAATTGTATGTCTGAATATATCTGCATACGTGTGCATGCACGCATACGTACACACATGTTTGGAACACTGGACCACGCATCACTCTCTTATGCCTCCCATCCTTTGCTCATGCTGCTGCCCTGTCTGAAATTCTTTTCTTCTCTGTGTGCACCTGGTCCTTTCCCAGTCCGTTGTCACCACCCCACTGCAACTCCCAGAGCGCCCAATCTCCCCCGCAGGAGCGACAGTTTTCTCGTTTGTATTCCAAGGCTTCCTGGCTCACACTTTGCTAGCTTAGCTGCCACCTTTCCCTCCCTCCTTCCCTTCACATGCGTACACACACACACACTTCCAGGTGAGCACTTGCCCTGCGGGATCACAGTTAGTAGTTTATCCTCCTGTTTTCCATGTTATGATAGTTTCAGAAGGAGCCACGTCTTCACATGTTTGTCTTTCTATCCTCAGTGCTTAGCACCTTGGGTGCTCAGCGATGTAAGCATCCTTCTCTTTCTTTTGCATTGCTGTCTTTTGATGTGGTACAGTAAGAAACAGTCATGTTTTCTCTTCTCTACTGTGACTTCTGCTCTTTCAAGCTGGCCAGCCTGTTCTCGCCTAGGAGAATGACTCCAGTGAGCTACCCCACTGCCGTTAGCTTGGTGTTTGCCTTGGAGTGTACCCTACGGGGTTGTGTGTGTGTGTGTGTGTTTGTGTGAGAAGCATCTCTCGTGTATATCATCTGTCTCTGGTGGACGAATTGCCAGCTCTTCGTGGCGTCCCTCACTCCCAAGCGAATATCATATATGCCATGTGGCTTGTATTTTCAGCCCAACCCACTTGGTTACACTCTTCAAATTTGTGAAAATCTGTCTCCTCATGGTTCTGTGACGTGGTGACAGAGGGGCAGACCACCAGAAAAACACTTCATCTTTATTGAGCTGGATTCCTAAGATAATGAAACAAATGCCTTACACATGATTTGACATCCTGATTTTAGCCGGGCAGTCTATATGGCATTCCAGACGGTTGAGAACATGATAACATCGGAGGATTATCTGGACAGGATTTCACAACCTCTTGCTTTTACCCATTCCAGAAGCGGCCCGTCTAACATTTTTGGTGTGAATATCATCATGACTCACTTAGAAAATGCAGTGCTTTATTATCACTTGTTAAACTGCACCATCCCTGTGTACCCATTATATAAATAAAAGCGCCAAGAGAATCACATCTCCAATCTCGATACTAGTCAGGGGAGCCACAGCTTGAGTTCCTTTAGCTGTTCCGTATAGCTGTCTGAGTCATACTAGAGTTCAGTCTTTGTGGCATGTGTTCAGTGTGAATAAGTACTATATCCATTTTAAAGTGGAGAGAGGATTGTTTCCTAAGACTGAAGCAAAGAATAGTTTATTGAGTATACTGCACATTGATTAAAGCACACATTGGCTTCCCTTTGAGTGAAGCTTAACTTTTCATTACCTACCTGACTGTGCAAACAGATTTATGTGCCTTCGTTCAGTCAACTTTTCAGGGAACAGGATGGTGGCAGTCGGCATAGACACTTTTGTAAAACCTATCTTAAGGTCGTAAGACTAAAGACCAAGGTGCCAATGAGAAATGTTTGTGTGTCTTTTTACCAAACTGTTTTGAGAACCCTGTGGGCTCAGCATTCTTGGAAATTGCTTACAAGAGGGAGTATAGCCCAGAGTTGTAGGATACTCTTAACAGAATGGCAAGTCCTCAGTCTGTAAAACCAGCCAAATTAACTGGCCAAGATCAATTACTTTTGCTGACAAAGGCATATTAAGTTCAGAGGATTTTTACCAATAAACATGGCTTGTTAATGGGCTGTCTGTGATGAAGGAGCTGTGCTTTATTGGCTCTTAGAAGCCCTGAAGTCCATAAACACCTTTGCTCTCACTTACACTTTAGATATTGCAAAGTGCTGTCTCCCAGGGAACATGGGACTCTGAGGAAGGGTATTTGGAGAGAATAAAGAAACGGAGATTGTCACGGCTTCCCATTCCTCTTAGACTGAATTCCGGAACATGTTCTGCACGGCCTGGTGGGGTCCGACCTCTTTGGCCTCATCACCACTCCTCTCCCTCGTTCTCTGTGCTCTGGCGGCTCTGGCCTTCGACAGAACCTCTCCGTCCTCGCCAGACAAGGGGTGGCCCCCACGCACGAGCCTGTTAGAAACGCAGCATCTCGGCCCCTGTTCCAGGTCCACTGAAGTGAAGTCTGCACCTTAACAAGATCCCCAGAGGATTCATTTGCCAAATAAAGTTCGAGAAGCACTGGCCTAGTATCTCATGGCCTTTACCTGAGCTGCCTTTTCTTTTTCCTCTCCTTTCTTCTCCCCGCAGCCCCCACGCCTCGGGGCGCCCATTCATCCTGCACTTTGAAGCCCAGACATTCCGTCTTCCGGAGGCTTGTTATGACTCTGAGACTAGACCACTCGCTGTTGGTAAACACTTTTCTAGAGCCCCATATTTTTACTTCCCAAACAGCTAAAGTGATTTGTAGTGCGATATTTTTGTTTAGTGATGATTTTATTTAACTCCATCCATCAGGGCAAAATGATGACTTTGTATCTTCAGTGCTTGGCACATGATGGGTGTACATAATCATTGAAGAATTCATGAACAAATGAATGATGACTTTTATTTTCCTTTCTTTCCCAACTGCCTCTCTTTCCTTTTTCCTACTCCTCCCATCCACCCCAAACATTTTGTGTTTACCAATTCAGCAGGGAACAGAGATGCATGTCACCATGAATGAGCTCAGAAAGGAAGATGGATCTATGTTCAGCTGCTGTAGCACTTAATATAAATTGCTTGGTATGGAATGTGTATGACTTCCTGGGGGATGTCTTGTTTGAAAAGTGTTCTTGAGCCTCAAAAGATTCCCACAACTCCTGGTGGCAGGAAGCTGCAGTGGCAGGAAGCAGTGGGCCATGATTGGGGCTGCGGCAGAGCTTTTAAAAGAGAGTGTAACCTCTTGCCCTCGGAGTTGACCTTGACCTGAAGTATGAGGAAGACATGTCTGAGCTCCTCCTCCTCTAGTGAGCTGAGTTGTACTTCCCTGTAATGGGAAGCAGAGGGATACCTCATCATTTCTGTGGACATATGATGCCACGGCAACCCAAGTCACAGATTCCCAACATGCTGTATCTCCTTTGTCATGGGAAGTTAGGACTCTCGATGCCTGAACCTTCTCTCATGGCCTCTGCCTTACTTGCGAGAATATGTGCAATTTGGTGCATTTTAGTCATAAGCTGTCATTATATCTTCCCTGTCCACAGGGAGAAATTTGGCTACATCTGGGCAATAAATTGGAGAATTGAGCAATTATTGAGCAAATTAGATCAATGTGGGCAGTTTATCTAACTATCTCAGGCCAAAAAGCCTCAGAGGAGTTTTCAAAACTAGTCTGAAATATTGGTGTAATTGCTGCAGTGTTCCATTCTGCATCGTGGATGCGCCATCACCCTGAGGACAAAAAGGTCTTCATTTTGAACAATTGAAAAAGAAAAGTCATTTCTTACAGGGCTGGATAGCACTTGGAGAGGCCTCTGACTTGCTTAAAAAAGCAGCTGGTGTTCTGCTTGTTTTGTGGCTGGACCACAGGGTTGTGAAACTTGGTGTTTTATGTTAGAATGAATCTGAGTAGTTGAGATCTACCTGTCAGCTAAGGTTTCTATTAAAAGGTCTGCTAATGACATTCTCATTAGGCTGAATCTAGGCAGGTACAGCCATTGCTACGGTGTGGTGAATTCTGGCACCCAAATCACCTGTTTATAAGGCAAAGCTGTGTTCATTGCCTACTATGGTCATTACCTCAATAGAACCTTAATAGCATCTTGGAAGGAAGAGGGCAAAGGTGGGATATTTATGAGGTTTTTGGGGTCTGGCTTAAGGTGTGTCTTTCAATATGAGGACTTGATTTGGATTGGGACAATCTATGATATACTAGTTTAGAGTTGGTGGAAACAGCAAGGCATGTCTTAAAATGCTCATGAGCCTAGTTGAGTTATCTGTGTTACTAGATAGTACTTTCAGCAAGTTGAGTACTTTCACCAAGTTCCTGGAACTAACAGGGGACTTAGTTTTTTTGATATTAAAAATATTGGGAATAAATGTTCTATATTTTAAATCCTATCTCAGCCCTGATTTATGTGTTTTCAGGACAAATCCTGAATTGTAATCCTAATGTATGTATGTATTTTTGTGGCTTACAAGATTCTCTATGATTATTTCTTTATATATAATTTGTAGCTGAAGCATCCTGTAAAGTTATTCTTCTACACAGGGAGCCGTCACCTTAATAATGAGCACAACAGGGAAAATAGTTGGAAAGGAAATTTCCTGTATGACATTTGAGGATTTATATGAAAATACAGAGTCTGAAAAGAAATGAGTAAATGATTTATTTACAGAGGAATTATTGATAATAATAGCTATTATTACTGAATTTGTACTTTGTGCCAGGCACACATATACTTTAATGTTAATTTTCAAAATTATCCTGAAAGGAAATTTCCTGTATGACATTTGAGGATTTATATGAAAATACAGAGTCTGAAAAGAAATGAGTAAATGATTTATTTACAGAGGAATTATTGATAATAATAGATATTATTACTGAATTTGTACTTTGTGCCAGGCACACATATACTTTAATGTTAATTTTCAAAATTATCCTGAAACTTAGAAGGTGTTAGCCTCCTCTTTGATGAAAAAACTGAGATTTTGAGAAGTTTAATAGCTCGCTTAAGGCCAAAGAGTAACAAAAACTGAAACCCTGAACTGCCTGATTATAAAGCTATATGTTATTTCCCCCGCACCAACCAGTGCAATTTTGAGGTATTATCTATGACTGTAGACATTTGAAACTGGAAAATGCCATTTGCATCTATGGAGTGAAGAACAACCAGCCATTGTGAGGGAGAAATGACGGTGATGTGAATATCCAAAAAGAACCCCAAATCTTGTGCAAGAAATATTAACACAATAAAAAATTGAATTATACTTCCTCTCTCCAAAGTTCACAAGTCTAAGCAAGTTTAAACTCATACCAGATTTCAGCCTTGGGCTTTCAGCCTAAGCGTATGTCACCACGATGCCAGAGTGGACTGAGAACATGTATCTGTTACCTCACATCAGTTGGAGAATGGAGACACTATGATCTATAGTGCATCTCCTCACCAAGAAATTATGAATACACTAAGAAAATGTCATAGTTTCTGTGACAGAGCCACCCTCATTGTCTCTGTTTCCAAAGGTGGATAGAAAATAAATGTTTATCCAGTGGGGCTCATCTATCCCTTGTAATGCATAGTCTACTGAAGAAGTTTAAGCATCAATTTCAGATATCCCTCCTTGGAGATTTCATGGAGGAGTTGGGATCGCCTAGACTTGTGTTTTAGTGGTCCTGCAAATGTAAATTTATCCTTCTGGTAGAATGAAAGAGAAATTGGGTAATTGCTTTTGAACAGTTGCTTTCTTCTGTCTGTCTAAGAAGCAGGTTCACTTAGAAATTAGAGTGAAATCTGAAATAGGTATTGAGAGTTGGCAAAAGAATTAGCTCAATTGATTAAGTCTCATCCCATTGTGTCATTGCAAAGACCATCCCATTTATTTTTTATTCTCTTTAAGGTCTGTCAAATGATAATCACCTTTTGTCCCCTAAAAATCCCAGGAAAGATACCAATTTTACTAAACTATGAAGACTTTTCCAACTATTGTCCTTTCCTCCTTCTATCTTTACATCTATTTCTTGTGTCTGTAGCCAGTCAGTGATTGGCTGAACAATGACTGAGTGTCTGCCATGTGTTGCACACTGTTTTAAGGACTGTGTACTCAAAGATGAAGACGAATTCACTTCTTCTCTCTAGGCAATTACAAACTTGTGTGTATTTATTAAAAATGGTCCCCAAATCAAGCCATAATGCAACATTTTCGTACTACATATGGAGTATTTTATGATTATTACAAAAGACCCAGCTATATTGAAAAATAGAAATAATTGTACATCTCAAAGATAACTACTGTTGATTTGATTTAATATATTTCATTCCAACCATTTTTCTTCCGTATTTATATATAGTTATATAACTAGATAGGATCCCATTCTATAGGCAGTTTTGTATCCTTGTTATTTTCTTTCAACATTATATATTGCAAATATATCTCCATTTCATGATAAAGTTGCTGAAAATATTTTTAGTAGCTACATAATATTTCATCATACCATAATTTATTTAAGCATTTTTCTGGTATTAAAAATCAACATTTTCAATTTTCACTGTTATGAATAATGGGACAAATATCTTTGAAAATTAATCTTTTTTGGTTTCTCCAATTATTTCCTTAGGCTAAGTTCATTGAAGTATAATTAGTAGATCAAGGATACAGACATCTAAAGGGGTTTGTGTGTGTGTGTGTGTGTGTGTGTGCATATGTGTGTGTTGCTGAAATACTTCAAATAAATTTCCACTCCAATCAGCAGTACATAGGTATATACCTTCCTATACCAGAATTATTTCCATTTGGAAATTTTGTTGTCATGGCATTTGGCTTCTGAAACTGAACATTTTCCATGTTTATTAGTCGTTTGTTTTCTTCTGGAAATTGTATGTTTTTATTTCTAATTTTTCTATTAGGTGATTCAAATTTCATAAAGTTATATGTGTCTAAAGGATCTTAATTCTCTGCTAGTTATGTGAAGGTGTGCTTCTAAAAACACCAAAACAATGCTCAAGTAGAGCTTGACCTAAGCGTGCATATTGTGTGGTGGATCATGGCAGAGTTTAGTGAAATCATGTGTCTTCTTCCAATCTTTACTCCTCAAATCTTGATCCAAATATATCAACACACAGAAAAGTGAATCAACGTTGTTAGCTCCCAAATTTAATTAGTCCAAGACTTTTCTGTATTTAAGCTCCTCCTTTTCCATCTCTAACTCCTTCATTTTGAGATCGTGACCTTCTGAACCTGTGCCCATACTAACATGAGTCATTTTTTTGAGTTTCTGCAGTACCTCCTGCCTTTCTCATGGCTCTGCAGTCTCCCAACTCCCCCAGCCTCCTCTCTTTCCTTCTTGGCTCAGAGGGAGAAGTGTCCCCTCTGCTGTCCAAGCCTGAGTTTCCATCTGGGCTCTCATGCCCGTTCCTTCCTACCTCTCCTGGGACCTTGTTCTGTGTTTTAGATTTAAAATTCCCGGTAGGCAGGTATGATGTACCTCATACTTTTGAGTACAGTGCCTTGCACATAGGAAATAGTAAGTTTTGACTGAATAAGTAAATGTGTCAGTGGTTGATTTGAATATCCATGTCTTTGGAAATGAATTACATGATCCAGAGCTTTCTACCTCCCTACTTGGGCCCTGGTTTCAATCTTGAAGGCAGTAAGGTCAACATTCACTTTTTTCTTTTAATGAGCATGGTTACATGAAAGATTCATGATAAATCTGTAAAGGAAGAGACTCCAACCTAAGTTATTTAAAAAAATTGGCGAGGAGCCTTTAGAGTATCTGTGTGAAGAGAATGAGGCAGGGGTGAGCTCATGGCGTGGCAAGTCTGAGAACATTCACTGGTGTGCGGGAAAGAGGAAAGAAGCATTCATTATTACAAGTAAAATAAATATCCTACTTGTGTCAGCAAAATAGAATAAAATGTGTTAGAGTACTTTAAGACATTTCTAGAATTTTCTTTCTTTTTCTCCATGATTGCCCAGAGAACTTAATTTTGTTTCTTGATTGGTACCTCTGGGTCTGCTACACTCACTGTTGCTTTCCTTGTTTCTGCTTCCTGCCTCTCTGCCCTCCTGTGCTCTGCCATTCTTTCTCCTTTCCCACCTGCTTCCCTTTTCCTGTCATTTCTCTTCTCCTTGAGCTGCCCATCTTCCACTCTCATCAGTAGCTCTGCATGATAAACTGGTATTAGTGAAGTACCATGATTCATTTGCACTGCTATCTTGGTCTCTCCTCGAATAACCATCCCAGAGTTTTGCGCACACTAGATATTCCAGAAATATCTTTTGAATGAATTGATTACACGTTTTGGCACCTTTTAAATGTCATTCAAATGTTCAATTTGGAGAGTGACAGTGCTTTTGTGGTCCTGTGAATGGCTTCAATTACCACCGTTCCCTCAGAGTGGAATTTTAAATGGTACCATTTGTTTGGTGTGTAAGCAGCAATGTGTTTGGACCTCGAGGAGCCATAGTCCTCTCCAAAGGTTGAGGGATACTGAACCACAAACACACAAGGAGAAGAGTATTTCCCCTGCACACGTCCAACATTCTCTTCCCAAGCCCATGTCTATGCCTACACTGAGTCATACGCGGTGAATCATCCTTTTGAAATCCACCTAAGTTCTCTAGCTGTGGTTTAGAAGAGCCAGCTTGAAATATTGAGCAGACTTTGCTGTTTGGAAAGGACATAGGCCTCCAGGATCTGGGTGACCCTTCCATGTAAGGAGCACTATAACATGTATGAACGACCAGGAGTCAGCTCTGGCTTCAAACATGTCTATCACTATGTCACAGGATCCTGTCTACTGCTTTTTTGCCCTTGTGCTTCTCTTCTGTTCTCTGTGATACACAAAGCAGAATCAACGTGATCATGATTAACAATATTATTATGGTCCAGATGTTAAAATTATAAAACTATGTGTGGACTTTTTAAACCTCTGATTGTTGCTGTATTTAAACAAAAGGAAAAAAATTGATATGCATAATGAATAGAAAAGAAGGCTATAGTTTATCCATGACATTCTCTTCAGGTGGGAGGAAGGAGGTACCTGTTTCATTTTTGGTCTGATTAAATGCAAATTTTGAATGTAGTGAAACATCAACAAAAACACTTATTCATTATGAAGGAGTATCCTTTGGTCATATTTTAAGAAATAAAATTTAGTAATAGAAAAATTACTTTTTAATTTCAAAATGAATATGAAAAATTAACCTTGTTACATCATTCATACTGATATAGATCTTAACTTTTTTCATGCTTTCATTTGATGAAACAAGCTTTTAATATCCTTTCACATATTGTGTTATAGGGCTGTGTTGACTTTAGGGATCTATTCCCCACCGGTTGGGGTTTATGAATGTGATTGACAAGTGCTAGGAGTGACTCTTCTTGACATTGGTGGGAAATGCATTTCTTTTCAGTTTCAAGTTCAAGAACAGGAGAGGGAGGGGACTCTTGAGAATTTTTGGTTTTGTTATTAGGTTTTCAGCGTCCATAATATTCATAAACAATGGACACAGCTGTCTTTAATAACTAAGCCTGCTAACTGAACACATGCCAGAAAAACATCAGGCTGTTTAAGAGGATTTTTTTTTTTCCAACGCAGAAATTTTCAAAGATCGAAGCAAGATTTCATTTATAATGAAATCGAGTGGTCACCCTAAACTTCTATCATGAAATAAAATAATTTGGCCAAGGACTAGGAAAAGTGCAATGAAGTTTTTGATATTTTTAAAAGTTTTGCCTTTGCCACTACGTTGTTCTGATTGGTTTTAGGGTATGAAGATGGGTTCTATAACCCATACAGGGGATTGTTGTGGACAAAAGGTCACTTTTTTAAAACACCAATTAATAGAAATTATTTTTTCTAATATAATAATGTCATTGATACATTTTTAAATTTACTTTTTAAAATTTACTTTTGAATTTATACACCATAAAATTCACTCCTTTTGGCATGCATTTCTATAAGTTTTGACAAATACAGTCATGCACATTTTTAAATAGTTAATATTATCATAAATTTTATTCAAAGATGCAAAAAGTCATTACCTATGATTGTGGCCATGCTACAACTTACTGTATTAAAAAACTAAAAAGAGAAGCTGTTTCAACTCCTAAATCATAAAGTTTCTCTGAAATACTAAGATGTGTCTGGTATCTCCAATATATCTAGGAGGAGGAGTTTCTCATCTATTTTGGAGGGCATGAAGTTCTTTACCATGAAATGGATTTATGGGTTCTCTTTGCAGAACCACTATTAGAGGCAGAGAATGCTTTCCTTCCCCTCCCACCCCCTGCCACACACACACAAGGCAAGGGTAAGACAATAAAATAGGATGGTAGCAAGAGCCAGGACCAGACCTCTGTTGCAGGTATCTGTCACTGATGTTGCTGAATGGGTAGAGCTTAGTGTGTCTGTGCTTCTCATACAAACATATTTATTTATAGCTTGCAGCTGGAGAGGCATTCCAGCAGTGTGATATGCTTCCACATTAATATAAAACCAGGCAGTGTAAGATTGATGGTTTTCTGGAAGAGTTTTGAGGTTCTCTAAGGAGACAGAGTCTCCTGGCCTTTTTGGCCGTGTTGGTTCCCTGGGGCCTGTGCAGATGTTAAGGTGTTGCTTCCTTCTCTGTGTTGATTCTTTTTGCTTTCCCATTTCAGGTGTTGTCCAAATGTTGGTACAGAAGAGGCCTGTGTTTTCCATGGGTTGGGCTAGCCATGAGCAGAGACTTCATAGAGTCAGGGACCAACTTGTGAGTTCCGTATATACCTGGGATCTGGCACCACGGAGGCTGCTGTGCTCTGGTGGGAGGGACATGGCCTCTGGAGCCAGTCAGATGGGGGTTAATTTAGCTCTGCCCCTCAAGCAAGCAAATACAGGTCTTTTTTTTTTAGACTTCATCATTAGTTTATTTATTTATTTTATTTTAGAATATTATGGGGGTGCAGGTGTTTAGGTTACATATATTGCCTTTGTGCCACAAGAGTCAGAGCTACAAGCAAGTCCATCCCCCAGACAGTGCACACCACACCCATTAGGTGTGAATATACCCAGCCCCTCCTCCCCACCTCACCTGCCCGATGCCCCATGAATGTTACTTCCATATGTGCACATAAATGTCAATCAATTAGTACCAATTTGATGGTGAGTACATGTGGTGCTTGTTTTCCCATTCTTGTGATACTTCACTTAGTAGAATGGGCTCCAGTTCTATCCAGGATAATACAAGAGGTGCCACTTTTTTTGTGGCTGAATAGTACTCCATGTTTGACAGAGCAGACAAGAACATACACTGGGGAAAAGAATCCCTATTCAATAAATGGTGCTGGGACAATTGGATAGCCACATGGAGAAGACTGAAACAGGATCTGCACCTCTCACCTCTCACAAAAATCAACACACAATGGGTAACAGACTTAAACCTAAGGCAGGAAACCATAAGAATTCTAGAAGAAAATGTTGGAAAAACTCTTATAGACATCAGCCTGGGCAAAGAATTTATGAAGAAGACCCTAAAAGTGAATACAGCTCTGAGCCTCACTTTCTTTATTTATAAAATGGGGAACTGCTTCTTGGCCAAGAATACCCAGGAACTTTATGTTTTGTTCTTTAATCTCTGTACAGTTGCTGTAACAAATAGGACCTACAGAGCTATTTCATGCATAAAGAACTTTATGCAAAACAAAAAGGATAAAGACCCCTTGCTTCTCATTGTAGAAATGAAAGAACAGGTTTCAGTAAAACTATGGAGCTTTGAAGCCCCAAACACTCCACCCCTTTTTAAAATAAAAGAAGTGCCAGATGGTTGCGAGGATTTCATGGAATGATACATGCTCTGCCTGGTAACCAACATGTAGCAGGTACCTTCCCTTTCCTGCATGGCTGGATAATTTTTAGCTGTGGTCCTTTTGAGGGTTACCTGCTTGAACCCACTCTTTAGGATGTTCATTTGTATATTAAACCTACATATTTTAAACTAGAATTTCCTGGTTTGGTTTTCTGAAGAGAAACCTCCCAGATGGCTTTTTTGTTGTCTGTGATTAATTGCCCTTCATAGAAGAATTCTTTGCCTTCAAATGCCAGTGCCTTTCTTTTTGCTCATGGGGAGCTGTATTTTGCAGTCTGAATCATTCCTCTCCCTCACTTAAGTAGCTACTACACTTTATTTAGCTCTTTATTTACCTCTTTGTGATAGGAAGGTCTAACACCATTCCAGTAATCTCCTAATCCTGCACTGTCCAGTAGAAATACGGTGTGAGCCATATACGCATTTTTAAATTTTCTAGTAGCCACATTAAAAGAAGTAAAAAAAAAAAGGGTGAATTTTCTTCTATGTAAATTTGACCACAGCTTAAAAAAACAACAAAGCTCCAGTTTACAGGAATCTTTCAGCGCAGCTGCCGGCTC
>NW_012137636.1:4208598-4323170 GCF_000956105.1 Propithecus coquereli | reverse complement strand
AAAAAAAAAAGGGTGAATTAATTTTAATATAATAATACACTGTACTTAACCCAATATATCCAAAATATTATCATTTCAACGTGTCATCATTATGAAAATATTAATAGGATATTTTACATTCTTTTTATTTTTGTACTAAAACCTTAAATTCCAATGTGTATTTCTCACTTACAGCACTTCCTATTTCAGACTAACCACATTTCATGTGCTCACTTGCACATGTGGCTAGTGGCTGCCATACTGGACAGTATAGGTGCAACCAATCCTGAAGGATTAAAAAGGAGCAGGTCCTATGTTCACACTCGACATGGCCCTCCCTCCTGCCTAATACCATTACATCCCATATTGATATTCTCTGCCTGGTTAATGTTGATATTGTGCCAAGAAATCAGGATGAAAATGAAAATGGAATTAATCACCAGCCAAAGTGATCTTTTCTAAGGGTCATGCCCCTTTCTATTTCAAACTTTCTAATTGCACCCCTTCTTCCTCAGAGTTAAGGCTAAAGCTCCCACTCTCCCAACTCTATCTTGCATACCTCCTTCCAGACACACTGGGCTCCTTGCTATTCCTTGAGCATTCCAGGTACTCTCTCACCTCAGGTCTTTTGTATTTGAATGCTCTGTCTGGAATACTCTTCCCAGACATACACATGTTTGGTTCCTTCACCTCTTTGAAGGCCTTTCTTGAATGTCATCTTCTTAGTGAAGTTTTTCCTGACGAATACTACCTAAGTGGTAACCCTACTTCACTACAAAAATCCCTTTGCCATCAGACATTCCCTACCAAACTGACCTTGCCTATTTCCCCCCATTGGTTATTTATTACCAACTCATGTCCTTGTTTTTTCTTTTTCTCTGTTATTTCTTTGCCCTGGTGGAATATAAGCTCCATTAGGACAGGGACATTGTTTTGTCCATTGCTGTGTCCCCCTGGTACCTAAAATGGAAGTTTGCACATAGTAGGTGCTCAACAAATATTTGCTGTTGAATGAATGAACAATACCAAGCATTTGATATTTCTAAGAATATAGAATTCCACTCAGAGTATTTACCAATAGTCGATTAACATTTGTGAAAGTCCTGAATTCAATTCTACCCAAGATAAATGGAGTTACCTTGCTTGGCTTGGAAAACACAGTCAAATTGTCTGTGCAGTAGCTTTGCTTTGGTTTGGAAGGACGTCTAATGTACTCTTCTGTGCTGCCCAGGTTGGGTAGACCCCAGTGGGAGTCTGATCAGTGCCCTCAAACACCAGCAGTGCTCACTTTTACATGGTGGCTTGTTGGAATGTCAAAGCAGATTCAAATTCATGAGCTCTTGAATGCTTTTCCTTCTTTGGAAGTAGATACTCAGGAATTCTCAAAACTTAGGAACTCTCCAGTTGAAGATTTACTGGGGGCAGGTTGTAATACCTCCTCTATCTTTACAAATCCACAAACCCTTCAAACAAACCTCTCCAGTTCAATTTTAGCAGACACCCTGAGAACGCTGTGAACATGTACACAGGGTCAAGACTGAATGGTAAAAGGGGTTGTTGTTGTTGGCTGTGTCCGTGTGGGGAGCAGCGCTAACCATGGCTTTGTGCAGCCAAACAATGTGATGTGATCCCCCAGCTGCCGCAGGCCTGGCAGACGGCGGCGGAGTCTGGCTCAGTGGACGACCTGCTCATCACAGGAGAGGCCAGTCTAATTTAGAAGCCAAACAACTTTCTTTTGTCTTACTTGTTTTTCTTCCAAGAAGGCGAAGTTTTCAAGGCCTCAGCAGGAGAGGGGGGCCCTCTCAGGAGTTTGCGACTTGCAGTACAGAGGTGAGCAAAAGGCTCTCGAAATTTCTTTCCTTCCCCACCCCCGGCCTGCTCTCAGCCCCCGAACACAAAATTGGCAATGACTGTAAATATATTTCACACTAAGTCATTCTCTCTAGCTGTGGAGCACCTCGTACCATTCTCTTACATGCTCCCAGAGAGGAAATCAAAGCTTCGTCAACTGCTTTAGAGTCAGAACTCAAAATGGCAGTTTCTAGGTGCTCGTTTCCCTTTTGACTTCCCTTTACCTGCCTGGGCCCTGGAACACAGTGGGCTTCATGTGTGAGAAAATGCAACTTGGAGAATGAGAACTTCAAATTCTAAGTCAAGAAGATCTTGCAGCTAGTTTAAAAATGTGGTAAAGTAGTTTTGGATTAAACCCAACTACCTCAAACTTGAGAAAGATGTCTTCTCCTGGTAAAAAGAATCAAACATGGCAAGGTTTGTTGTTGAATCTTATTTTTAGTATGTAATAATTTTTGTACTTTCAAATTTCAGTTAATCTGAAAAAGGCTCTCCTCTACTTACTGGTTATAGTGTTATAGCATTTACACAAGATATAGTTTGACAAGAACTTCTGCATTCATTCAGAGAATGGATATTTTGTCTGAGATCAGTTTGTCCTTTTTCTCAAACCACCTTTCCTTCTGGGACCTTCAGTTCAGAGCTGATCATCTAGATGACAAGAGGATGCCCAGCCTCTTGGCTGTACAGCTCCTGACCTTCTCAGGATCCTAACTGAATGAGGCCAAATGAGTTTGAAAGGCTGATGTTGAACTCTGCATAGACCTGGGGCTTGGGAGTGAGGACAAGACTTGATAGATGGGCAGGGAGGCCATGGAGGACCCATCTCGTCCTCCAGACTTTTCTTTTTTACTTTCCCTTCATTTCCTTCTTCTAAATACCCTTTTGATTCTCCCAAATCCTCAGAATTCAAAAGGCAGCCATAGTCAGAAACGAGTTGGGGACCTCACCAAACCCTCTAGGGGAGGGTGACACACCCAGAGCCAGATGATCAAGATCTGCAATAGTTTTGTATTTGTCTGTCACAAATTGATTAATAACTGTGTGCTTTTCTGATCTACTAAATGGCCCATTTTCAATCCTTTTCTGTAACTCATGAATCACATGATAATGATGTGTTGAGTGCCCAGGCAGGAGAAGAGAAGGTGGGAACAGCTTGATCAAATTATGTTCTAAAAGGAACTATGTGGCTCCAATATCCCACATCCCTAGTGCCTTTGTGACTGGCATGTTTTAATGTGGGAGATGCAAGCATCCATCTATCCATTCATTTATTTAATGTTATAAAATAAAAAAGAAATTTAGGTAACAGTTCTAGATTAAAGAAGATGAAAGAGACATGACAAACCAATGCAATTCATACTTCTGGACTGGATCCTGGATTGAACAAAATACTATAAAAGATGTTATTAGGACAATCAGGGAAATCTGAAGTGTGACTGTATATTAGATAACAGTACCACGTAAATATTAAATTTCCTGAGCGTGATAATTACATTGTGGTTATAAAGGAAAAGGAAAATATTTTTAACCTTAGGAGATACATTCTTAATTAGGGGTAAGATATCTACATACGAATCTCAAATGGTTCAGGAAAGAAGTCTCTCTCTCTCTCAGCAGAGACAGAGACAGAGAGAGACAAAGTCAGAGAGAAAAGTATTGAAAAATATTGAAAAATGAAGATTCTAGGTGAAGGGAATGTGGGTTGCATTGTACTATTCTTGTAAATTTTCTGAAAGTTCGAAAAGTTTTAAAATTGAATGTTGGTGAAAGAATAGGAAGTGATTACCAAGGTATTTCTTGTCATCTTATCAGCCAGTAGGATATAACTCATTTCACCATTAAGTATGATGTTATCTGTGGTATTTCATAGATGCCTTTATCACACTGAGGAAGTTCCCTTCTATTTCTAGTTTTTTGAGAATTTGTAACATAAATAGGTGCTGGATTTTGTCATATGCAGTTTCTGCATCTACAGAGATGATTATATGGTTTTTGTCCTTTATTGTGTTAACATGTATTATATTGATTGATTTTCATATGTTAAACCAACCTTGCATTTCCGGGATAAATCTCACTTGATAATGCTTTGCCTTTTTTATGTGTTGTTGGATTCAATTTAATAGTACTTTGTTGAAGATTTCTGTATCTGTGTTCATAAAAGATTTGCTCTGTAGTTTTTTTTTTTTTTTTTGTGATGTCTTTGGTTTTTGTATCAGGATAATACTGGCTTCGTAGAACAGGTTGGGAAGTGTTCCCTCTTCTTTTTATTTTTTGGAAAACTTTGTGAAGGATTTGTATGAATTCTTTAAACATATGGTAGAATTCAACAGCAAAGCTATCTGGGTCTGGGCTTTTCTTCATGGGAAGATTTTTTGTTACTTATTAAATTTCTGTATTTGGTATGGGTCTAATTCTGAGTTTAAAAAATTTTCTTCTTAAGTCAGATTCAGTAGTTTGTGTGTTTTTAGGAATTTGTCCATTTTGTGAGGTTATCTAATTTGTTGGCATACAATTGTTCATAGTATTCTCTCATAATAATCTTTTCCACTTCTGTAAGATCAATAACAATGTCCCCACTTTCATTTCTGATTTTAGTAATTTGAGTCTGCTCTCTTTTGTTCCTGTTAGTACAGTTAGTTAATGGTTTGTCAATTTTGTTGAGCTTTTTAAGAACCTACTTTTGGTCTCATTGAATTCTGTTTTTATATTCTCTATTTCATTTGTTTTTATTCTAGTCTTTATTATTTTCTTTCTTTTGATTACTTTGGATTTAGTTGCTCTTCTTTTCCTAATTTCTTAAGTGAAAGATTAGGTTATTGATTTCAGATTGTTCATCTTATTTCTTTAACCTCCTCTGGGAATTTTAGAGTTTTAATGGTTTTCCAAGGGAGAGAAGATGGAAGACATCTCCCCATCTAGAGTTTAACACATGACTTCTAAATCAGGATGGGGCTTTGTCATGGCTTAGTGACAAATTCAGCTGAATGACATGCATAGACTCTAGTGAGTGACCAAAGTTTCTTCTTTGTACACAGCAGATGAATCTATGGCTCTTTCTTTCTTCCAAATATTAAGGGGTTACAAATGTTTTTGTTACATGGATACCTTTTATAATGCTTAAGTTGGGGCTTTTAGTGTGCACATCACCTGAATAGTGTTCATTGTACCTGATGGATAGGTTTTTAACCCTCCCCTCCTCCCCACCTTCTTGATTTTTTATGAGCTTTATATCTCTTTGTGCCTGTGTGTGCCCATAGATTAGCTCTCAATAATTAGAGAGTACATGTGGTGTTTGTTTTTCCATTCCTGAGATACTTCATTTAGGATAATGTTCTCCTATTCCATCCAAGTTGCTGCAAAAGACATTAAAAAGTGGGCAAAAGACATGAACAGAAATTTTTCAAAAGAATATAGACAAATGGCCAACAAACATATGAAGAAATGCTCAACACCACTAACCATCAGGGAAATGCAAATTGAAACCACAATTAAATATCACTTTCTCTATCAGAATGGCCATTATTAAAAAGTCAAAATATAAAACAAAACAAAAACAACAGGTGCTGGTGTGGATGAAGAGAGAAAGGAATGCTTATGCATTGTTGGTGGGACTGCAAATTAGTACAACCTCTATGGAAAACAGTATGGAGATTCCTCAAAGAAATACATGTAGATTTACCATTCGACCTAGTGATCCCACCATTTGGTATCTACCCAAAGGAAAAGAAGTCATTTTATCAAAAAGGTACCTACACTTGAATGTTTATTGCAGTACAATTCACAATCACAAAGAAGTGGAATCAACCTAAGTACCTGTCAGTTCATGAGTGGATTAAGAAAATGTGATATATATGGTGTACATATACATATACACCATGTAGTACTACTCAGCCATAAAAAGGAATGAAATAATGTCTTTTGCAGCAACTTGGATGGAATTGGGGACCATTATGTTAAGTGAAGTTCATCTTTTTTAAATGTAAGTGTTTATAGGTATAAATTTCTCTCTAGGGACTTACGGTTACATCCTCTAAATTTTGGTATGTTATTTTTATTTTCATACATCTCAAAGCATTTTCTAATTTCTGTTTCTTTTTTGACTTACTGGTTTTAGGAATGTGTTGTTTAATTTCCATATATTTTTTAACTTCCCAAATTTCCTTTTGTTATTGATCATCTATTTTATCCCATTGTGATTGGAGAACATATTTTTATGATTTAGATCTTTTAAAAGTTATTGGAACATTAAAAAATTTTTTAAAATTTTGGAATATTATGGGGGTACGAACGCTTTGATCACATAAATTGCCTTTGCACTGCCGGCGTCAAAGCTAAAAACATGTCCACCCCCCAGGCAGCATGCACTGCACCCATTAAGTATTAATTTACCCATCTCTCCTCCCCGCTTCCACCTGCCTGATTCCCTATGAATGTTACTTCCATATGTGCACAAAAGTGTTGATCGATTAGTACCGATTTAAAGGTGAGTATATGAAACTTTTTAATAGTCAAATATATGGTCTATCCTGGAGAATGTTGCATGTGCATTTGAAAAGAATGTGTATTTTACTGTTTTAGAGTGGAGTGTTCTGTGCACAGATGGTCCCTGACTTAATAATGGTTCAACTTATGATATTAAGACTTTATAATGGTGTGAAAGTGATACACATTTGGTAGAAACCGTACTTTGAGTACCCAGACAATCATTCCGTTTTTCATTATCAGGCTAGTACTCAATGAATTACATGAGATATTCAATACTTTATCATAAAATAGGCTTTGTGTTAGATGATTTTTCCCAAGTGTAGGCTAATGTAAGTGTTCTGAGCAGGTCTAAGGTAGGCTAGGCTAAGCTATGATGTTTGGTAGGTTAGATGTATTAAATACATTTTTAATTTATGATATTTTCAACTTATGATGGGTTTATTGGGACATAACCCCATTGTAAGTTGAGAAGCATTTTTATATCTACTAGGTCTAGTTTATTTATAGTGTTTTTGAAGTCTTCTATTTCTTTGTTGATATTCTGCTTAGTTTTTCTATCCATTATTGAAAGTGGGGTATTGAAGTCTTAAACTATTATGGTTGACTTATCTATTTCTCCCTTTAATTCTTTCAGTTGTTGCTTCATGTATATTGGGCCTCTTTTATGTGCACATATATTTATAATTGTTATGTCTTCCTGATGACGTCTTATCATTGTACAATGTCCTTCTTTGTCTCTTGTAATAATTTTTGTCTTAAAGAATTTTTTGTTTAATATGAGTATAACTTCTACTGCTCTCTTTTAGATACTGTTTGCATAGTATATCTTTTTCTATCCTTTTACTTTCAACCTATTTGTGTCTTTGAATCTCAAATATATTGTAGACAGTCCGTCATTTTATCATGCTTTTTAAAAAGTCCATTCTGCCAATGTCTGCTTTTTGATTGAATGTTTGGTTCATTTGCATTTAATGTAATTTTTGGTAAGATAGAATTTATATCTTCTATTTTGCTGTTTTTTCTATGTCATGTCTTTTCTGTTCCTCTGTTTCTCCATTACTACATTCTTTTTTCTTAAGTAGTTAGTTTCTAGTGTATCATTTTATTTCTTATTAATATATTTACATATGTTAATATATATATGAATATGTATATATATGAGACAAAAAGATAATGTTATTGTTTTAATGGCTGTCCTGGAAATTCTAATTAACATCTTAAACTAATCTAGTTCAGATTTATACCAATTTAATTTTAATAATATACAAAAACTTGGCTCCAATGTATCTCTATTTCCCCCTTCCTTTCTACTATTATTGCCATACAGATCACACCTTTATATATTATAAGCCCATCAACACAGTTTTATATTATTGTGTTATGCAATTTCCTTTAACTATTGTAGGAAAAAAGACAGACATTTATACTCTTTATATTTACCTATGTAGATACCTTAAATGGTACCCTTTATTTGATTAGTGTCCTTTTATTTCAACCTAAAGAATTCCCTTTAGTATTTCTTATAGGGCAAATCTGTAGGGCAATGCATTCTCTTAATTTTTGTTTATTTGGGAATGTCTTGATTTTTCCTTTGTTTTTGGACAACAGTTTTGCTGCATGTAGAATTTTTGGTTTGCATTCTTATTCTTTCACCACTTTGAATATGTCTTCTCGTCTTAGTGGTTTCTGATGAGAAATCAGCTATTTATCTTATTAATAATCTTTTATATATAAGAAGTCACTTTTCTCTTGCTGCTTTCAAAATTATCTGCCTTTCCATCATTCTCACTGTGATGTGTCTGGGTATTAATTTCTTTGAGTTTATTATACTTGGAGTTTGCTGAACTTCTTGGATGTACAGGTTAATGTTTTTCATCAAATTTGGGAATATTTTGGCCATTATTTCTTCCCCTTTCTCTCTCTTCTTTCCTCCCAGGACTCCTATTGTTTGTGTGTTGGTACACTCAATCATGTCTCTCAGGCTCATATTTTTTCATTGTGTTTTCCTCTGTTCCTCAGATTAAATAATGTCAAATGATTTGTCTTCAAGTTTACTTACTTTTTCTTCTGCCATTTCAAATCTTCTGTTGAGTTCCCATAAGACATTTTCATTATTGTATTTTTCAATTCTCGTATTTCTATTTGGCTCTTTCTTGATATTCTCTCTTTGATTAGACATAATTCTTATACTTTTATTTTTTTCTTAGATTTTTTTTTTGATTTTTTGTACATATAATAACTGATTTAAAGTCTTTGTCTAATAAGTCCAACCTCTGGGCTTTCTCAAGGACAATTTCAGTTGCATACTTTGTGTGTAGGCAAAGAAACTTCCCTGTTTCTTTGTATGTCTCATTTTCGTTCTCGCTGTTTTTGTTAAAAATTGGACACATTTAAAATAATATAGCAGCTCTGACAATCACATTTCCTCCTCTCCAGGGTTTGTTGTTGCTGTTTGTTTAGTGACTTTCTTGAACTAATTTTGTAAAGTCTATGTTCTTTGTCATGTGTAATCTCTGAATCTCTGTTTAGTTCTTTCAGTGGTCAGCTAATGATTGGATAGTGATTTCCCTAAATGTCCTGAAACAATGTGTCTCTCAACCTTTGCTGAGGGGCACTGTATGTGTGTTGGGACATGCTTTTAACACTCCTGTGGGAAGTTTACAGCCCTGCCCTAGCCTTCTCCTCCTGACTGCACAGAGCCTCAAGGTTAGCCAGACCTGAGAGACTGGCGCCTTCTCACATGTTTCCTGGGTATGTGTGCTGCCTTGCATGTGTGTGACTTTCTGTGTTTCCAGGATTATATGGGAGCTTCTCGAAGCCCCCTATAGTTATCCTCAGCTTTTCCTTTTAGATATTTCAGTCAGCCCAGTCTCTTGTTAACCCCAACTGGTAATGTTGCCTCAGGCAGCTGCAATGTTAAACAATTACTATTGATAGTTTTTTTTTTTTTTTTTTTTTTTTTTTTTGAGACAGAGTCTTGCTCTGTTGCCTGGGCTAGAGTGCTGTGGCATCAGCCTAGCTCACAGAAACCTCAAACTACCAGGCTCAAGCAATCTTCCTGCCTCAGCCTCCCGAGTAGCTGGGACTGCCTGTGTGTACCACCACGCTGGGCTATTTTTTTCTATTTTTAGTTGCCCAGCTAATTTTTCTATTTTTAGTAGAGACAGGGTCTCGCTCTTGCTCAGGCTGGTCTTGAACTCCTGAGCTCAAGCAATCCTGCCTCGAACTCCCAGAGTGCTAGGATTACTGATAGTTTTTAACAAATGCCCTGGGATTAGGGTAAAGTGAGCTTGGAGTCAGAGATAAATAGGGACAAATTCTGAGAGTGGAGCTTTTCAGCAAGCTGCCAGACAGGTGAAATAGTAACAGTACTTTGGGGATGAGACTTTCGGGGGGTCCTAAACCCATTCTTCTCCTCTCTCTCTCTCTAGTGGCTGCTAGGCTGCTGGTTTTCAGAGCTCCTTTAGTTGTTAGGCTATTGGCTTTTATGGCTACTGCAGAGCTCGGTGGAGAGGGACAAGATTAATGTAAGTTAAAATGCCTCAAAGCTTGCTGTTTTTATTGAGATTTGGTTATTTTTCTTCAATAAATGATCCTCAGGTTTTTGTAAGCCTTTAATTTTGAGAGCTCTGAAAATGTTGATTTTGATAATTTTTGACAGTGTTCTTACTGCTTTATGGGGGCATGGGTTTTTGAAAGTCCTTACTCTGCTGTTTGTAAGCCCTTCAGAATCATTTTGTTTTATTTTTTCTTTTTTGCATTTCATTTTATCAATTCATTTTATTTAAGTGCTAGGAAAGTTCTTAAAGTTAAATCTTTTATTGTGTCCTTATATTTTTCCCTGAGATAATACATTTTTAGAAATATGCTTCCTGAGTCAATAGATATTAATATTCTTGAATTTTTTCTAATGCCTTGCCAATTTGCCTTTCACAGAGACTCTTTCAATTTACACTTTAGCCATTAGCATTTGTAAAGGGACATTTTCCAGCATACTAAGGAACTCTAGATATCACAATATATATTATTTTTCTGTTATGAAGTTAGAAAATACCAAGTTCTAATTCTACCTTTTTTTGTATTTAAATAAGCTACTGAAACAACTAGCATAATGACCAAAAATGTGATCTAAATAAAAAGAATTATTATATTTTTCCTAAAGTAATTATTATATTCTCTATTTAAAAATATATACACAATGCTAATTTCACTTTACAAGCCTTATAAAAATATAGGTAAAATATGAAGAGTTTTTAAATTCTGCAACAGAGCTTTTGGTTTATTGGTTTATGTCTTTTTAATTAAGGATTAGGTTTTATAGTGTGTGAGTGAATCCCTAAAATCATCTTGTATTTTTGGCTAGGTTTCAGTGGAAAGGAAACACCTTACTAAACTCTGTGATTTGCCAAGAAAAGAGGAAGAATAATGATAAAACCAGAAAGCAGAGCATATGTGAGCAACCAAAGCTAAATTTGATGAGTACTCCAGATATCAAAATTGCTAATCTGTGATATTCTCTCTTGGGTGAAGCTACTGCTTCCATGAGCAGGAGGCACTTTTTAGAAAGGGTCGCAGGCATATCATGCTTAATGAGCAATAGGCCAGTAGTTTAACAGTTGGTTATCACATTGTCACCAGGAACCTCCAGGATGTGTGCTGATAATGTTACTTGCAAACAGTGATATTTCAGTTCTTGGATGTCTGTATGTTGTAATTTCTCTTCCTTTTTGAGAGGCAATTGGAGAAAAGTTCATGAATTTGGTGTACATAGTTTGAGCTTTAGTGCAAACTGGCATAGATGTCAAAGCAATTGGTCCCTGTTTGGTATGATTGTTCCTTTATGCTAGAAATGAAGAACAGGCGAGAATGAAGGAGATTTGAGGAGCACATCAGACTAAATTGTCCCTCATTTACCTATTTCAGAATGGACCATCCCCTCTCTGCCAAGGCACCTTTTTAGTATAATTTTCTGAGAATCTTTTCCTGGGTTAGAATTCAGTGAATGACAAAATTTAATGAATGAATGAGAGCAATAAACGTTGCCCTCCCATAACTAATACAACTGTATTATGTAACATAAATAACATAAGATAAAATCATAGTACGTTAGCATTGGAAAGGACATTGAGATTATCTAGTGATCTCGGGCAAGTTGCTTAATCATAGATGAATGTTCTCTTTTATGAAATGAGGGGATGTGATAGTCAAAGATTCTCAACCTTTCCCATGCTTTGCTCTTAATGGGGTGAGAATCTTTAGGTGTATTGTATTAAAATAAAAACTATAATTTTATTTCTTTTGAATAGATTTCACATGTACATGTACATTCCTAAGGTACAAGATGATAAATGGTGAAAATCCCTATGGGTCAGTCTCTTAGATCTCTCCGGAGATGACCACAGTTAACAGGATTTTGAGTATTCTTCCACAGATAGTCTACGTATTTAAAGCACGAACACATTCCTATTTACCTATTATCCTTACAAATGGTAGTATTCTATATACTCCATTCTGTTATTTTTTTCACTTAATTATACATCTTGGATGTTGTTCCAAATCAATGTATTTAAGAGCTGCCTCATTATTTTAAATGGCTTCATGTTATTCCACCGATTAGGATAATTTACTTATAGGTATAGAGTAATTTATCTATGAACGTAAGTATACATTATTTCCAATATTTTGCTATTAAAAACAATGATGTAATTAATATATATTTGTATCTGTTTCATTTCACACATGTGAAAATATTTCTCTAGGATTAATTCCTAGAACTAGAGCTGTTGGTTCAAAGAGCACATGTATTTTAATTGTTTTGGGGGAGTGCAAATCTGTTCTCCACGAAGGTTGCAGTGATTTTCACGTGCATTGAGAGTGTGTGAAAGTGCTTGTTGGACCATACCCTGTCAATAGAGTATTTTTATTGTTTTATTCTGTCAATTTGATTGGTGTAAAATATTATTTTATTGAAGTTTTAATTTGATTTTTTCTTACTATAGAGTGCATTTTAATATATTTTTTATGTACTACAATTCATCAAATTTAAGAAGACATTGATTTTAAGACTCATCTAGATTTTTAAAATATTAAAATACACCAATGAAACTTAGAATTGATGGAATATGATACTTAAGCCATATCTATTTCCATTTTTGTGAAGAATCTTCTATTTCTTTGTCTCCTGGGTTGTTGGTCTTTTTTATTGGTTTCCAAGGGCCTTTATAAGTGAAGGATATTGGCCCTTTGTCTGTGATATGTGCTATATTTCCCAATTTGTCATTGTGGATTCTGTAATATTTTTTCATGCAAATATATTTCTTTTTAAATGGTTAAATTCATCCAGCTTTTCTTTAATAGCTTCTGGATTTTGTGTCACTATTAGGAAGGCCTTTTCCACTCTGAGGTTAAAAAAAAAATTCCCAGGTTTTTTCCTATCGTTCTGATCGTTTTATCTTAATACTATGTTATCCATCTTTTTGTAGTTTTCTTCTTATATCAACTTTATAAACAGTCTGTCTAGTTCTAGATGCCATCCAGTTGATATGTTTTTTGAGATCATGCTTGGACTTTCCATATAAACCAACATATCATCTGACAATAATGATAATTTTTACTTCTCCTGAAAAGTTAATGTATGTTTAAATTCTTTTCTTGTAAAATTGCTGGCTAGCACCTCAAGAACAACGTTTAATGACACTGGTGTTAATGGATGTCTTTGTCAAATTGTTCCTAACTTGAGTGGCAATGTCCCAGTGTTTCTCTATCAGCCATGGCACTGGCTGGGAGTTGATGTAGAGAAAATCTTATTAGGGAAGTATCTGTTCAATTTTGTTTTATTAAGAATAAAATTAACATAGTAAATCAGAATTCTTGAATATGGCTTTATTATTATACTTTTTCTTGATTGCATATTAAAATGCTCTGAGATTACACCTTATTGTTTCTGAACTCCCAAAGGCCAGAAAAGAAGATTAAATAGCCCTTCTACAACTACCCAGACTATGTTTTATGAGGGTTCTCTGTTAGTGAAAAGGAGGACTTGCTTTTGGGGAAAATTCTCCATTTGTTCTAGTGAGGGCCTCTCTGGTCGCTGCATGCAAGACAAGTGTATTGACCTCACTGTCCACATCAAATTGCAAGAAGAAGACTTGGCTGTTAAGAAATATCATTACTATCCATGTAATAAAAATCAATGCTTACTATTATGGAATATAAAAACAAATAGAATAATGCGAAAGAGTGTCCTGTGGCTGGGCAAGGGTGCATCCCTACACAAGATTTATACATGTGAGAAATAGGTGGTATTCTTTCTTGGTCTTTTGGAAGAGAGGAGGCATCCTAGGACTGAGGAGAGAGATGTGATTGAAAAGCTGCTGGAAGCTAAGGCTAAGATTTCCAAGTCTCCTCTTTTGGCCTGTTAAGCTAGTTTCAGACTTTATTTCCAGAAAGTTGAGAATTCCCCAAACATTGTTTTCTTTAAGAGCATCACTTTGCTTGTATCTCTAGGCTTGCACTGTGATTATATGTTGACTAGCTGCTTGTACATGAGAGCAGGAAAATGACCATCTAGTATTTTTGTTGAAATAAAGCAATCTTAGAAGGAAGGTGATCTTCTTGGTAATTCTGATAAGATAACATGATTTTCCCACCTTCCTCCGTCTCCCTCCCAGGGTCAGCAGGTTAAACTGATTACTTCCAGCTCCAAATATTTTTATTCTTCTACCACCCCTCACACATCTCATAACCATATGCTTCTTCAAGCATGCCATGTCTTCTCACCTCCGTGTCTCAGAACATGTGGTGTCTCATGTTTCCAGTCTTTTCCTTCTATTCCTCTTTTATTCATTTTTGAAATTTAGCTCAGGTGTCATCTTTTGTGAAGTCTTTCCTGGTCACCCGATGACTTGCTCCTTCCTCTGTAGGTAGTCTGAGCATAGTTCACTACCAACACCTATCACATGGTTTTCAATTATATTCTGTTTCCTGAGTATTAGGAATACTCACATATGCCTTAGTATTAAGAAGGCTATGCTCCTTTTTTTTCAATGAGAAAAATTTAACAATAAATGTTTTTGGGCAACTTGAATAAATATATTGTAGGGGTGTAGATGAGACAGTCAAAAGTCAACTTTCTTGGTTTAGCTTATTAATTTAGTTATACATATATTCTTAAAATCACTTGTTATATGAGATGTTATTTAAGGAATGTTGCTGTTTTCCATTCTTACGTTTCATAAAACAATTTTATTCAAACTAATCACATGCAACTTTATCATTGACCTTTGACTTCACTAGGGCTACTCTTTAAGTCACCAAATTTGTTTTGCCAGAGTTAACCATCTTCATTTCCATTTAAGTTGTATGAGATCCAGTACTTTTTAAATCAATGCATGATGTTGTCACAAGTATACACCAATAAAACTTTAGGGATACTGGGTTTTTTTTTTTTTTTCATTTATCTCTAGGGTTATGTTCATGAGTTTCACAATGTAACTACATGCTATACTACTTTTTAATGTGATCTTTCAAAGGTTCTATGTTTATTAAATCTGAACTTTTACTCCAGGAATAGTTACCATATCCTTGTTAAATTTCTTCTCTTTTTTTACAGATTCCACTGGGTAGCCTCTCTCAGTTAGTATTAATTGATATATATTCAGACTAATGGTTCTTACTTAAATAGTAATTTGGTGTCCAGAATAAAGTAATTTAGAAAATGTCTTTTTAAAAATATGAGAGATTTGCGAGTACTTGAATTGAAAAGGAATCTCTTTTTCTGAAATTTAAGTTTTGGTTAAAAACACCCTTCAACTTATAATTGGGGAACTACTCTCGCCAGCTCCCTTCGGCAGTACCATTTTGCTTTCTCCTCCACGTCCTCGATTCTGGCATCTCAAGAGTGCTGTCCATGGATTAGTAGCTGTAGCAGCAGCAGCAACACGTGGGATCTTGTTGCAGTGCTTCTCAGATTTTAATATGCATGTTAATCATCTGAGGATCTTGGTAAAATGCAGATTCTGATTCAATAGGTTTGGGGTTAGGCCTGAGATTCTATATTTCTAACAAGTTCCTGGGTGTTAGTTAAGCTGCTGATCCATAGACCACACTTTGAGTACCAAGGACAAGGAATAATGCTATCCCTTTTAAAAAATTTATTAGAAACTTGTTTGGCTGCCTTTGAAGGTATCATTGGAAGGAAATAAAAAGCATATTTTGCATATGCAGCATTTCACAATACTCCACTGGGCTCACTCATCCTCATACCACTCTCTATGGAAGATGACTAAAAATTTCCATTAAAGGAAAACATTTTAAAACAGAATATAAATAAGGGCTTTGCTGCTTTCAGTTGGTCAGGACAAAAAAAAAAAAAAAAAGTAAGTTTATACTCTACCTTGGAATTCCTTTGGATAAGAAGAACAAGCACATTCCAGAGAACTGGGCCCATCTTAGAAAAGACTATTACTTTGCTAGGATTCTTACATTGTTGGAGATATGAAAAATGAAAGCCAAATTCACACTGTAGTGCAGAAGTCAGTGCCTGAAGTTTTAAGTCAGTAATATTTTCCCTGTAAAATCTTCTTGGAAAGGCTTTCAGATCTGAGTCAGCTAGGGTGAACCCATTTTCTGAAATTTTGTTTCTGGAAGCATTTAATTGAAAGGAAAAACCCCAAGAATGCATCCAGAGTTGAATGTCATGCAGCAATTGGGAGGGCCTCAAAATAGCAACAATGGGAATAAATGAAGCCAAATGAAATCTGCAAATTATTAGGATGAAATTGGTAAGGGGCACAGAAACTTAATAAGAGGAAAATAAGAGAAATCAGTTTTCCAGTACAAACTCTACACTGAGAGGTTGCACAAAGGAGGACTGGGAACAAGAACCTTCTGTGGGCTAACAAGATAGCAGTGGCTAAAAGTTCAGCAGAGACTAGATGACTCTTATTTCCTATGAGGGATTTCGTGTTCAAAATCTCGTTTAAATTGTAGTCCTCAATGCAGCCTCTTACAACTTCTTGCAAAAATAACCCCCCCAAAACCTCAAAGAATATACTCTCAAGAACTCTGAAAATTAAGATAGGCAGAAGCCAAATGCTGGTATCTGGAGGGAATTGGCATTAATCATAAGGCAAAGAGGTCTTAGTTAAGGAAAGTGACTCAGTTTTTAGTTTACTACAAATTTAATCTTCTTTTGTTTAAATTGTCTGCCAGAAAAAGAGCAGAATGTGTTTAGTAATTCCTATTCCCTGTCCTTTCTACCTCTCTGTCTCTGTCTCTCTCTCTCTCTCACACACACACACACACACACACACACACAGAGAGAGAGAGAGAGAGAGAGAGAGAGAGAGAGAGAGAGAACCAGACACCATTTCTTTCTATACCCCTTCTTAGAGTGCTACCATGTGAGATGGGAAGGTATATACCGTCTCAAACCCTGGGGAAAAATAAAACCAAAGAAAATATTGATAATATACTAATAAGCAAATTATAACAGCATCAAACTATACCAATAAACTACTCATATGACAATAATCACAACCAAATAAAATGATCCAGGAAGTGTGAACCACAAGCTTAGAAAAGATTGATGAAGGAAAGATATCAATTATAACAAGAAACCTAATTGGCTTAAACTGTCCTTTGAAGACAATCTCAAATGGGATCAATAAGAAAAATATAACTACCTATTGTTTCTAAGCGATATTTAAAAAAATTTGCTAGCTTAATTTTTTTGAAAAGGCAGCATCTTTTGTTGCCATTTTTTTGGTTGTCAGAGTTCTGGAATCCCCAGATGTCTCGGCCTAGAAGCCCTCTCTCTACAACAGGCAGACATTGCCGAAAAGAGCCAAACACCTAAAACTTGCCTGCAGAGCGCTGTTAAGTTTTAATAGGGAGATCTATCATTTTGTATTCTTTTAAAAATAGCTCTCTTGAAATATAATTTACATATCATAAAATTCATTGTTGCAAGTGTACAATCTAGTGATATTTAGAAAGGTTAAAGTTGTGCAATCATTACCGAAATCCTGCATTCCTTGGGGGTCGATCAGACAGATTTGATTTTCTAGGAAGACTACATCATAGTTGTTGTCATGAACTTCCTTTAGCAGCCTCCTAATACCTGGTTGTACCTATTTTTGTGAGGTTAAATTTAATTTGTGGGTTCAGGTGTTGCTAGCCTGATCCATCCATTTTAAAGTTTCTCTTCAACCTTCCACATGAGGGTTTGGTGATCATTGCCTACAGCCAGACCGCAGCCACTAGGAACGTTTTTTCTTTTTACCCAGTGAACTTTTGAAAGTGAAAATCAGATCATGTCTTCTGCTTAAAACCTTTAAGGGCTTCCCATAGCTCCATCTCCTTTCCCTCACTGCACTCACCACTGAATGTGGTTTTGTGCGGTATTTCATTGGCTCTTCTCTGGTTACTTCACAAGCCCCACCAGGGCAAGGACCCTGTCTGTTGTTGCTCATCACTGAAGGCCTAGGACAGGGTCTGACAGATAGTAGTGCTCACTTACTACTTGTTGGATGGATGAAATGAATGAATAAAAAATGAATTACACCAAAGGAGTATTCTAGCACTTTTAAAAAAGGCACTTTGTGGGTTGTATTTTTTTTCCTTGAATTTGAGGACATATGGGAAAGGCAATTAGAGGAGAGAAAACCAAAAGAAGATGGTTTTGGAAGATTCTGGGCGTTTTTAGCAGTGGGGCAGTGTGGTCAAAGACATGGAGTAGCATACAGTGTTTATAGAGGAGACAGCAGATGAGGGGAAGCTTCCCTGAATGCATAGGAAGGCATTAACATTTACGAGGCAAGGAGAGGAGAGAGATCCTTCAAACAAGATGTCTGTGCCCAGTGAATGCGTGTGAGGCTGCCCATGTCCCATTTCAAAGGCCTTTGAGGGCATCATTGTGATGTGATGAATTCTGGCCAAAGTGGCCCATTCATTCCTGTTGGTCTGTTGAGTCTCCTGCCTGGCCAGTACCGTGGAGTGTGGAATTTCCCCCCCAATCTGGGGAGACTCAGTTCCTGAAAACACTTACAAAGTAAGAATTCTTGGTTGGCAAGAAATGATATTGGGGCATCAAGGTTATAAGTAAATCTCCAAAAGCCTTCATAAATATTTTATTTGTTCACTAAATAAAGTAGTCAAGTCAGCACAATAGAGGGAATATCTGTGTATTTTACACATCTTACATCAGCAAGAATAGGTATCAATGACCCATTTTCACATATCATCAATTTTAGCTTGCTGGTATATTTTAAGTGTTTTCCTCTTTTTAAAAGGATGCTTACAACTTTACTTGGCTTTCTTACCAGTAACATGCACACTAAGTAGTGTTTCTGTTCCTTGTGATGTCCCTTCTCCTATGGGAAAGGCCAAATATTGAATATCCTTGTGATTTTATAATAAAGGGCCTCTCATTTTATGCTCCTATATCATGACTGGGTGTATTCTGAAGATTCATCTAAATGTGGACTGAAATTCTTCTAGGTTAAGGGACAAATACACTGAAGTAAAGCCAAGTTGAATGTAACATAGAGATTAAGAAAACTGGATTCTGGAGCCAGACTACCTGGGTTTGAATTCAAATTCCATCACTATGTTGCTGTGTGACATTGGACAAGTTACTTAACTGCTCTTTGCCTTTGTTTCCTCATCTGTAAAACAGAACAATGATAATAATACTTCATAATGTTGGGTGAAAAATCAAATGATTTGTTAAAAGTTCTTAGAAGAATATCTAATACACGGTAAGATGTATAAAAGTAATTAACTGTAAGATTGGTGTTGTTATCAATGAAGTAAATCAGTGCCTATGAGAACTTTACCTGTGGGGAATTTGAGCTTAGGGAGGAATGGTTCCTGTGCCTACTAACCTGTGTGTGTGCATGTGGACACGAGCAGCTCCACAGTTGCTGCCTGCGACAGAGCTTCCAACTTTCCCTTACCGAGATGCAAAGAGCAGAAAACGAAAAGGTTTGGTTAGTCGTAAAAGCAGAAATGCACATTCCCTTTGTAGTTGAAAAATTTGATCCGTTAGAGTAATATTAGTTTCTCTTCATTGTCGGCTAATTCTGCCCAGAAATGGCACGTGTTGAACGTGGAGCCCTTTACACTGGAACAGTGTTGTGGGACTGAACTGTGGGGCATCTTCCCTGAATCTAGAACCCCCAGACCCTGCTGTGAGGAACAGGGCTTGAGCAGAGAGACCTGAGAGTATGTGCACACCTCTGCCACAGTGTTCCTGAAAAACAACTCGTGTTTTTATAAGCCGATATGGTAGCATTTTGGAATAGTGGCTTTTGTGTTTCATTCGGATACGACATTAGAAAGCTAGTCAAATATCCTTCCATCCCCAGTGACTATCTGGAACAGTCCTGCACGGGTTTGGGGCTGCGATTGGTTCTTGAATAATCGTCGCCAGTGCCCACAGTCGCTTCACTTTCCTTCCTGAGTGTTCAAACCTGCCTGTTTAATGCAATGCCTGAAAACTTCCCAAAGTAAATTATTAAACTCAGTGGTCTTAAATTTCTAAAATCCTCCTTTGCCTTCGCTTTTGAAGTTAGGACAGTATTCACTCTTGGCTTGTCTCTGGCACTTTTTTGTCTCTTCATGTTTTCTCAGATTTCTGACTGCATTTTAAGATCATATCTGCAATTTCTTTTATTTCCTGAGGTGGAATTACTCTGAGTCTGAACAGAGACTTGAATTGATTTTAAGTGACTGGGTTGTCTTTTTATCACCTCACTCGTGTTGGGTGTGTTCTTCATAATGTATTGTCCTCTGCTCTTCCCAATTTCACAGTTTCACAGGGAGTAACTAACTCCCTCCCCATCATACAAAAACACATAAGTTCATCTTGCAAGTCCCCTGCTAAACCCATTCTTCCAGCACTTTTAGGAAGAACCCTTTTTTGTGGGGGTGGGAGCAATGGGGCAATTTATCACCTAATATAGATTTATTGTAAATTCAGAATTTTCATGTAAAATGTTGGTGTTAGTCAATGTTGTTGCTGTATTGCAAGTAAAAGAAATCAACTTGATTTTAAATCAGAAATCAACTTGATATTAAAGCCAAAAGGAATTTGGGGGCATTCCTGGGATTGGGTGACGCATAGCCTCTTTAGAAACTAGGACCAGGAACAGGAAAATTGACAGTATCCCCGAGGAATGCCGGTCACTCGACAGGGCTTTTCTGTTTACTGTGCTGATTGAGTAGTGTGAGTTAGGCAGTGGTCTCTGCTGAAGGCCGATCATCTGAACTTGGGGAGATTGTAGCTCAGGAGGTGTGAGGTGGCACACAGAATCAGAAAGTTTAAAATGCTGCCTTGCCATGCTAATGATTAGCCAGGTTTGGGAACCATTGAGTTAATCAGTGATTCTCAAACTTTATCCCTTGAAGTGCTTGTTAGAACACATGTTATTGGGCCTCGCTCCCAGATTTCTGATTCAGTCCAAGACTCTGCATTTCAGGGAGTTCCCAGGTGAAGCTGCGGCTGCTGGCTCATGCTTTGAGAACCACTGAGCTAGAGGACCAGCAGCTGTTGATTGGCTTAGATGCCTGCGTGTCTACCTTATTCTTTTCTAAATTTTAATCTCACATGTTGCTCTCTCCTGGGTGATCCATGCTCCTCTGTTGGGTGCTTCCACCAAAGATACTTGTCCACAAAAGCTAGTAGTTGAGTTTTATGAATGAGTATTGGGCAAGGGTGCATTACGTCGATTTGGCTTAAAAATCCACTGTTTATCCCGTCAGTGCTGGTATCCAAAACCAGACTGTGCCCTGAGCTGTGTGTGCTGGGTTCGAAGTCAGAAACCACATCCAGTTTGCCCTTGGACCTTCCTTGCTAGAGGAAAACAGAGAACATAATGGTTTGAAGGCTCTAATTATGGGCTGTGGAAAAATAGGTGACTTCAAAGAAGAGATCTGGGAACATAAGGGAACATTTTCTCCCTTAGCAACCAAATGGAAACCTGCTCCCTCTGCCACTCTCCACCCAGACTGCCCGAAAACATCAAGGGAAGTCTCACCGTTAGCACATATTGAGACGTTTTATGTGGTTCTAGTCTTTCAAAGTTAGAATGAGCAAGCAGATATCTGGTATTGAAGGTGGACTCGGTTTTATAATCCTCAGATCCTTATTTAGAAGAACTGTGTATGAATCTGATTGTCACCTTCGAGAGGCCCTGGCAAAATTCTGCACACCTCACAAAAGTTGAGAGATGAAACTGGACACCAAGACGAGTCTGCTTGTGCCCCATGATTCATTTCCCATCCTAAACGTGGCTTGCACTTGTTTAATACTTGAAGTTTCTGATCCTTTTGATGCAGATCTGCCTTGATTTTATCACAAATACTTCCTGAGATGTTTCATGCTGGAGAGGAAACATGTTGCCGTGGAATTTTGCCTTGGAAGTTGTCTCACTTTTCCCCTGTAAATCTGGAAGATGAAAGACAAATTCCCAGGAGGTAAAAATCACAAAACAAAACTGAAAATAAAAAGAAAAAAGAAAAAAGAAAAAAAACCATGTGGTTTTGTGCCTCATGCTCCTTGCCTTACCTTGGAACTGACATATGCTGCTTGTCTTGATTCAGAGAGGGGCTTGCTGTAGCTGTGTGGCACCCAATCTCCTTGTAAAGTCTCTCTCAGTGCTCAGGAGGAGAAAAGAAAATTGCAGGTTTCCAGAGGACTGACAAGCTATAACCCCACAGATGGATGACCTGCTCAGCAACTTATTTAATTACTCCCTGGAAGATGTTGATCTTTGGGGAATGAGCATCTTGCTTTGGAGATCGAGTTGCAGGCAGGATTGCATCACTGTGTCTAGAATGTTGCTTTGGAGAAACAGAAAAAGAACATTCCTCTCCCCTTCAGCTTCCATACAGCTTGCGTATAGTGGAGACTTGGGTTCTGATTCCTTCATAAATCACGTGGTATGGACAGCTGGACTGTGGGAGAAACCGTACCTGTTGGCAGGCCAGGAGCCATTCTCTGGTCAGAGGACCAAGATCAAGGGCTACACTACCCAAGGTTGACTCTTGCCTCAGCACCCCCCACTCAGATTTTACCTCTGGGAGCCAAGACACATTAAAAACATCTTTTCCCTCCTCTGATCTGCTTCATTTGTACTTCCCACCTCACTAAAGTCCTGGGAGGATGAGCTCATGCAGCCTTGTGGAGAGCTGCCTGATGCTGAGTTTAATCTTTTCCTTGGAGTGATGTCACAGCTACCCAAGCATCTCTCTCATACTCGAGGGAGTTTAGGCAGCAAGGACCATTCATTTGTTCATTTATCCATTTCGCAAATATACATGAAGCTCTATTGTGTGCCACGCCTTGTGCTACATACCAGGGGTACCATTGTGGATAGGACAGGCGTGGTTCCCGCTTTATGGAGCTTCAGGGAAGGACAGAAGTAAATAACCTAGCAATTACAGAGCAGTTTACCAAGGACTGTAAGGTGGCATGAAGTACTTCAGAAGCTTTGCACGGAGTTATTCATGCCATAGAGACCAGCAGACTGTGCCAGTGAGACTGCACAGGAGAAGCGCCAGCTGTCGTTGGGAGTGGGGAAGCTGTTCCATAAGCTTTTCCAGAAAAAGTAAAAGCCAGGATGAAATCTGGAAAGTGAATGTGGACGTGCCAGAGGAAAGAAGAATTTGGAAAGGAAGCAGAGGGAACAGCATGTAAAAAGGCCTTAGGGACCAGAGAGAACATGAAACATCCTACAAGTGGTTTAGGATAAATGGAGTGGACAGGGGAAGCGAGAGGTGGGGGAAGTAGGAGGAGATTTTATCCTGAGGGCAGAGAGGAGCTACTGAAAGATTTAGGCAGTGAAAAAACGTGATCAAACTTTCCCCTGGAATATAAACAGTGGACTTGGGGGTAGAACATGGCAAATGTGTGCAATTTTTCCTGTCTACTGTATAGGTATAGAGGTCAGCAGTTCGTTTTAGGGGACGAGAACAGGATCTTGCCTGGAGTTGTGGATTTGGGAGTCTCCAACCTGTCTCATGTCCATATGTGCAAATGACAATCACCTTTGGAAGCATGTGCAGAACAGTAATGCTCAAATTCTAGTGTGTTTAAGAATTCATGAGATGCTTGCTGAAATGAAGGTTCCTGGGCCCCACCCCAGAGATTTTGATTCTGAAGTTCTGAGCACTCCCTGGGAATCTGTGGCTTACCCACACTCCCCGTGTGCTTCTGATGCATGTGGTCCGTGGGCCATACTTGGAGAAAATAGAAATTAGGGTGGACGGTGATGTCCTGGAAGAGAACTTGAGGAGCAGGATGACTGGATCCAATTATGCAGGATTATTTCCTTAGGGAAGTGTCTGCTGAGTCCCAGCAGACAAGAACGCCAGTTAGTCATGGACAAATGAGGACAGGGAACACAATTACCAGTACGCTTTGCAGGAAGTGTGGATCTTGCAATGGGAGTTTACATTTTATAAATGCATTTTCCAAAACAGAAAAATCTAATTATTCCTCTTCTATGAAGAATGCATTTCTTAAAATATCTATATTATATGTATACACACACACACACACATATATACACATATGTGCATATGTTATGAGGTGTGTGTGTGTTTGTGTAAAGAGAAAGGCTTAAAATAAATAAAGGGTTAGTTTAACTGGCCTCCATTCCGGTTTTTGAATTGCTTTATAAATACTCAAAACTGATGTAGAAGGAGATGCTTTACAAACTTCAATGCAATAGAAAATCACAGGCTTGTAGAAGAAATGGCTCTTTATTTGGACAAATCTAATGGAAATGTTGGGAAGAGAATTTTTAGAATTTTTTGAAACTTTTGGAAAAATATTTTAGGATGACTCATTCTTTAACTGAGTTATAATCACTGATGTTGATTATCTTGAATTCTTTGGCAGCACCGAATGATCAATTGTAATGAAGGTTTTTTTTACTAATTAAGTGAGACTAATTGCCTTGTGCTACTGTGTAATAACATGGATTTAAAAAAAAAATTATAGATATTTTCTCAGTTCAAAGGTTTCAGTCTGACTTAATGAATTCAAATCTAATCAACATGAGTAATTTTTATACAATCATGACCCTAAGGAGGAGGAGTATCTATTGGGCCTTATATATGCCAGGGACTGTATATGAAAGTTTATGTGAGATAATTTACTGGTTTTCACAACCACCTTTGAAGGTAAGTATCACCACTCTCAGATGAGGCAGTTACACCTATGCTCACATAATAATTAAATGACCAAGCTAATAATAGAATTGGCACCAAAGTCTGGCTCCAAAGCACATCTTCAAAGAATTGGTTCGAGAATTGTGACTCATGCTCATTTTCTAATGCTTTATTGAAGGCACCAGATTAGCATTTGTTTCCCACTGACTTATATTGATGTGATAGACACATAGAAGATGTTTAACAGGTCCCTTGTTAGTACTTCACCCCTTTAGACATGATTATCCTAAGAAAATGCCTAGTTGTATAAGCTGTGCTCATCACTTTGTACTTGGTGCATTCACCTACCCATCCATCCATGCGTTGAACATTTATTGAGTGCCCAGCACAGTACAAACACTTGAAATGAAGCAGTGAAGAAAGAGATGAGCCCAGGATACCAGGGAACTTACTTTATGGTGGAATAGCCTTGCTGCTAGAGTGTGATCACCGTGATGAGATACCAGGCAGCAGCAGGTAGTACGAGAATTCAGGATGAAGACCAAACAATGTAATGATTGTTCTGCTCTATGGTGCTTATCAATCGTGGCTTCTAGAGGCATCTTGGCTTAATGAAAGGTGTCCACCTTGTGTAGAAACTCCCAGAGCCCTTTTACACAGGGTGGACCTTTTAGGGTTTCCTTCCAAACTATAGGGTTCTGGAAGCTGCTTTAATTTTGACAATATTAGAGAATTGAAACTAAAAAAAACATCCCATTCAGTAGAACTTACTATCTGTGTCTCATTTTGCTGGGGATCCCCTGTGAGGGGCTCCTTTTAGGTGTTATTTCCCATGTTTTGCCTTCCCTCTTCCTGTGCTAGGTTTGGTGGATTCGCAGTGGGGAGAGCTGCACGGGCAACCTGCCTCCCCATTTGCACGGCTGCTGTGGGCAGATGGACTCAAATGCCATACGGCGAGGGAAACTTCAAAATATCTCAGACTTCAAAACATTTGAGGAAGAATCTGAACTCTTCAATAAAAGTTTTCTCAATCAGAAAACTCCAACTCAGTATTTAGTTGAAGACTCTTTAAAGCCTCTACAGGGCATATAATGGATCCTTGTGTTATAGGCAACTTTCTGAATTCTACTGCTCAGCCTGGAATAAAAAAATAGCCTGCAAGGGTAATCTAGATCTGGCTGCATTTGACAAGATTATGACTGGGTGAACCGGTCCCTTTAAGGTTTGCCAAAATAATAATAAAAATAATCATAAATAAAACAATAATAATAAAAAAAGTAAGAGAAGAGGCAAAAAGGATTTATCATGCTGGAAAAATGCTGAAACAATACCCTCCTTTCCCCTTCAGTGGTCCAGAGTTTGTCTCAGATACCGTAGTTGCCTGGTGCTCTCTGTGGTGATAAGATGACGGATCTTCTTCTGGGCTTCCCTTTGGAGGTCAAAAGTGAACAGTAACACCCTCTGCCGTGGTGATTGATACATGATCTGGGTGGGGGAATTTGGGTCAATTTGAAAGCTCTTTATAATTAGCAGTAAAATGAATTAAGACTGTTTGAGAGGGACACAGGAAAAAGGTAGAACCTGAAGAAACTTGGGCTTCGCTCCACACAAGAAACGTCTTCTCATGAAAGTGGCATCACTTCAGATGTATCCAAGTTGATCTCCTTCATGTAGTATAGTAGGCCATTAGATCTTCCCAAGTGACACAGAAGGAATAATGGCTTAGAGTTAGATAACTTGTTTACCCTGTTTGTACCAGTACCCACAGCTGTCACAGTTTGTCACCTATGGCTAGTTTTCATACATTTTTGGGAATCCACATTCTTCAGATAAAATATTTTCTTATTGTAACTCTCAAGTGGGCAAGAAAAAGTCTGATGGCACTCAGATGACAAAGATCAGGCTTACTTGGTTTGGGCAATAAATCTGGTTTCATCAGGTCGTGCACCTTTCTGTATTTTCTTGCTGCGGGAGGAGAACAACCAACCCAGTGGCTGAGGGATGTTAGTTGTAGAATCATCTCCTCTTAGCTCTCTGTCCTTCCCCAACAATTCTCCTGTCCTCTGCCTCCCTCCATATTTCTGTCTTTGTTGTCCTGTATCCTCTTCCCTGCAGGTGACCAATTCCAGTGCGTTTAGCTGTTTCTTCTCTCTTTCTCCATATACTCCGTAATATGCATGTACTGCTCTTTCTTGATTCATCATTTTAGATATTACCTACAGACTTCTTGGAATGGTAGAGGAGGATTATTTTACCTCTTTTGCATGTTCATCACTTTACTGACTCCTTTGTCCCAGTGTGTCCCATTCTGATAGTACAAATCCTGAATATACAAGCATTCATTAAAGCACTTGGATTCTTATACAGTAGGTATGAGATGGGCTCATTTTTATGCAATAAGCATTTTTAGGAAATGACTTGGATAACTCAGATTCAGTTGCCCCCCCAAAAAGGAAGTTTCTATAAATGGGAGAAACTCTGGCCTAGGGTTTGGCTCCCAATTCTTTTCTAGGTGTCAGTTAATGCAGAATTTTCAGAATTGTGGGGGATATAAAGATGTAGTCATTTGTAAGCAATGACTCAGGGGTTCTGTCTTAATGAATAAATAAAATGAATTTGTAGATTCCTTGCAAATTGTTTGTATATAATTATGTAATTGCTGTTTATAAATAAGCTCGAAAGTGGTTTGCTCCTCCCTAAACAGAGCAAACATGGTCCCTCCGAGATGGTTTGCCAAGGAAAGCATAAACTTTAACTTGACCTTTTAATCAAGTGATTTATAATTTTTGACATGGTGCTCTGAATTGCTTTCTTTAGTTTTTAAATATGTGTTTGTATTTGTCTGGGAGGCAGGGCTGTGGGCTGTGGGCTGTTGGGAAAGAAGCAGAAGGTAGGTTCAGAAAGTTGAGGTCTAGCCAGACAGAGGGGCAGGCAAGTGGGAGTAAGACCTACATAGCCCAGCTTCAGGCAAATGGTTGGTGCTTGGGGTCTGAGACAGGGTGGAGGATGGCAGGAGGGCAGAGCCTACTTCCAGGAGTCAGGAGCACATGGTGCTCACACATCCCACGAGGCAAGTGTCAGATCCTCTTTAGGAAGTTCTACCTGTGAGAAGGAGAATCTGCCTTTAGCTTGCAGTTCAGGAGTGGAGAGAGCAATGGTGCTAGGTCCTGGATGCTAGGCAGAATAGGTATTCAGTGACTAAAGGAGGGACCCAGGCAGAAACCCAGCCTGAAAGCAAAAGCCAATTTGGGTGAGAACGGATGGGGATACGCAATTAACACCCAGTATTCATTTCCAGTCCCAGGCATGTTTGTCTATGACTCAGATTTGTGGACTAGCAGGGAGCCTGGAGTGTAGTTCTGTGCTGCTGGTGCTTAGAACGAAAAGTGATGGAGCTAGAGGTCCCAGGATATTTGAAAACCACCTATTAGTTTTTGACATTTATTCAGAAGCTGGAATGGGATTAATCAGTTGGCTTGCCTGGCTCCAGCGAGTGTGGGAGGGCAGGGGCAGGACAATGAGTGATTCTGAAAGCTGGTGCCCGTGGTCAGGAGCTGTCAGGATGAAGGCTCAGGCAGTCTTTCAGAGCTTCAGGAGGAATTCTGGACCTTCTATTTTTGGTTCAGCATGAGAGTATTACTTTGTGGCCCACTCAAGTAAGAAATGTGATTCAGTATCCAGTCCCTCTGTAGAGTTGGGAGGGCAGAGGGGTTGAGCCTGGGTGATCCCCACTTTCTTTAGCCCTGATTAGTCTGGGAACTGGGTTGGGGCTGTGGCTATGGGTAGACAGATTTGGACCAGCTGTGGGGACAGAACCAGGGAGAGTCAGGGTACTGAGGCAAAAGGATGACTTTATTGGGCCATGCAGACATTTCAGCTGTCGTCATTGTTATAAATCACAGGTTCTCCATGGGACTATTTCTTCTTTGTGAATCAGCTTAACGCAAGGATTTCATGGGTTTTGGAATGCGGGGAACACAGAAACTTCTCATTTAGCTTTCTTTGGATAGAACTTCTAATCAAGCAGCTGAAAAGACCATGTTGTTGACTTCAACACACCATGTCTGATTCTTTGATGTTTTGGTTTACTTAAGACAATGCCCATCTTATGGGGATACCCAGCTTAAAGCATGTTGGAGAAGGGATAGCTGGCTTTTCAAGGCCATCAGACTGATAACAAGAATTCAGAGTTGCTAAAAATGAAATGGCCACTGTGTTTATTGATAAAAGTGCTTTGTTGGTCTTCTTAGTTGAAGTTGATGACAGATGTGTTTTTAGAGAAAAAGTGCAAACTCTGGGGATATAAGCATCTGTTCTTTGTCAGTCTTGACTCTTAGGCTTATAGTTCATTTTGTTCCCATACAATGGACTTAATTTTTTCTATTGAATACCTGAAAATATGGGTGTAAATGACTTATATGGATTCTTGACAGTTTTACTGGAACAAAACTGGCTTTTTCTGGCTTTGATTGCCCATATCCGGCTGGCTGTGTGGGTGGCTGTGGATTACCCCTTTTTTGCCTCGTAGCCCATACATATGGCATTACAGTCTGCTAAGTGAACTCGCCGATTTAAGTGATGATGTACACTGTTTCCCTGGTACCATAGAGTTCATTTCTCTGACCCAAATGTGCCGCTCTACTTTGGTTTGTTTATCATGGCTGTGAGAATTACTTCATGGAGGTAGACCCCAAGAATGTAAAAGTCAAAGCATTTAAGTCATCAGTTCTCAAAGTGTGGTCCATGGACCCATGGGAGTCCCCAAGACTATTTCAGGGGGTTCACCAGGTCAAAACTATTTTTATTATAATAAAAAGACATTATTTACCTTTTTTGCTATGTCCACATTTGCTCTCATGGTGAATAAAAGTGCTAGAGTCTTAGCACAGATCAAGGCAATGGTGCTGAAGTGTACTGTTAGTCAATGTATTAATATTATTCACCACCATGTACTCTAACAAAAGAGAAAGAAAGAAAAATGCTATTTTCACTTAAGAATTTCCGAGATGAAACTAAGAATTATTAGTTTTTATTAAATCTTATTCTTGAATATACACAATTTCAATATGAAAAGTATGCAAAAAACTCTGCTGCACATTGAAATTCAGTGAATGTCTAGATGGAAAACACATATGTGTTTATTTGAGTTGTGAACTGACCCAACCACTATTTTCATGAAATTCCATTTTTACCTGAAAGAAGGACTTGACAGATAAATTATGAGTATTCAGACTTGAGTATTTGGCAGGCATTTTTTTAAAAAACTCAGAAAGTCCTTTAAAGGAAAACAAATGGCAGTATTCATTACCAGTGATAAAATTTGAGATTTCAAGTGAAAATTAGAATTTTGAAAATTTTTGTCTGCCATTGTGAGCTTGACAGCTAATATTCAAAGACTTTTCTGAAGAGATGATATTAATAAATGTGATTTATTTTTGGTGCATTATAATGAAGTATACCAACATTTGGAAGATCTGCCTAAATCAATATTTTCCAAAGGACCAATGCATAATGTCAAAAAAAAAAATAATGCATGGGTAAAATATCCACTCAAAGTACAAGATAGAGCAATAAATCTTAATATAACAGAGAATAGTTCATTGATATAGTTTCATATTGGTGTAATATCAAAGATGAGTGTCTGCAATTATATGAAATGGCTATTAAAATCCTCTTCTATTTTCCAACTACATATCTGTGTAAGGTTTGATTTTCTTTATATACACCTAAAACAATATATTGCAATAAACTGAAAGAAGCAATTAGGAGAATCCAATGTCTTTTATTAAGTGAGACATTGAAGAAATTTGCAAAAACATAAACCTATGCTATTCTTCTCACTGATTTTTCTTTTTGTTTTGGAAATTATAGTTATTTTTCATAAAAATTGGTTATTTATGTTAATATGCAATGGGTTTTTGTTATTTTAAAATAAATACATTTTAAAAATTTCTAACACAGTAACATCAATCTATAGATAGATATAACTCATGTCATCAAAAAGTCTTTGGTAGGTTCAATAATTTTTGAGAGTGTAGTGGGATTGTGAGATCAAAAAGGTTTAATCTATATTTTCCACATATAATGTTATATATTAGGAATCCATTTCTAGTTTATATATAGCACAAATAATTTTCTCTTTTTTTCTGATTTTCCTAGCATTGTCATTGTCTTTTGGTTCCTGTGTATCTTTCCAGAAGTGACCATAAGATATCTTTGCTGGTCTCAATCTCTGTGCTCCCAGGTATGCACATTGCCCGCCTGGGAGGAAGCACCAACCATGGGTTCTGCTCACCTGAAGCAGAGGAGAGGAGTCTGTGTGTAGCAAAGGCAAATTGTCATTGTCTTCTTTCCCATCTTGCTAACGCCTTTATGTGGAGACATAGCCAGCCAGGCTGGATGGCAGTTCACGTTACTGATCCTATGTGGAACCTTTCTTACCTAAAGACAGTTAGAATTTGGAAACATAATTGTGAATTCACCATTAAGAATAGCATCAACATTATGGAATATTAAATGGGCAAT
Organism: Propithecus coquereli; assembly: GCF_000956105.1. Taxonomy (NCBI): domain Eukaryota; kingdom Metazoa; phylum Chordata; class Mammalia; order Primates; family Indriidae; genus Propithecus; species Propithecus coquereli. The sequence continues at coordinate 4,292,147 of NW_012137636.1, read as the reverse complement.
AAAATGTTAATTATGAAAAATCATGAAAAGTACTTGCTAGGATTTCAAGTAGGGAAGATAGAATATCCAATGGTACTATAGTCTGTCTGTAAAAACTTGTGACAATTTATTAGAAAAAAACATCGTGCTAGGCACTGGAATACAGTGAAGAACAATAGACACAGTCCTTGACTGTAAATATCAAATTATTTGTGTCGAGCAAATTTGAAGGTCATAAATAAAAATGAAAATAGATTAATGGGGAAGCTGGTTCATACCTCTCATATTTTTCCAAAATAATGTTATTTTGTTCATATTATTGTTTTAATTTCAGTATCAGGGGTCCCAGCCCTGTGTGAAATTTTTGTGACTCGACCTCTGCCTCCTCAGAACACCATGGCACGAGTGGAGGAGAGACAGGGAAGGGAGCTGGTCCTTGGGACTGATCCCAGCGGGTATCCTTGCCTGATCCCAAAGCCCCTGTTTCACTGTTTTACTGTTTACTCAGCTCCTGCCCTAAACTAGCCCAGCCTCAGCCTCACTGATGGCCCTGTGAGGTCCTACCCAAAGGGAGCTACATGGGATAAACAGGCTTTTCCCTTGGATCTTTGTTTCTGCCATTCCCACCTACCGAGGATTCTATGAGGGATCTATTTATTTCAAAGGTGTCCCTTTTTTAAGGCCTCCCAGAGGCAGGGATTGAGGGGTAAGTTTGCTAGGCTAAAAAAGACAGGAGAAAGACATGGCTGAAATGTTCCTCCGCATATCCTACAAATACTCCTTTTAAAGGCATGGAAACCACATATCCCACATAGTATGCTTGGGGATTTTGTAGCCAACTATGTTTCCAAAGGCTGTGGGTGGTTTTTTATGCTATGGTTATTTATAAATATTACAGAAATGCCAGACATTGGTAGGGCGACCCAGTTTATAGAATTAGAAAAGGGCCATGTTGAAGCCTAGTATTCTTTTTTTCTATAGCAAAATATGTAGAAGTTCCAAAAAATCCCAAAATAATCCTGAATGGGAATCCTGAAGTAGCTTGTACTGACTGTATCCTTCAAAAAAATAAGCAGTCAAACAAAAGCCAAAAAACAAAACAAAACAACAACAACAAAACAAAAAGCACCCAAAACCAAAAAATGATAAAAACCCCAAATACCGTAAGAGTAGTTTTTGGAATCTCTAAAAATATAATCTTAAGGTGAATTTAAAGAGCATATTATTTAATAGCATATTTATAGATGGGAAGAAAAAGGTTTTGGGGAATAGAGTTGATTGCTTGATTAGTTAATTGCTCAATATATAGACTTGTTTAACCAACAGTTGTGTTCGTGTGCATGACAAAAGGGTCCTATGGTAAAATAAATTTGAAAAACATTATATCCTATATTTCCCTAATTGTATATCTATGTGTATTAAAGGATGAGAAAATTCTGCAATAAAGAAACCTATTTAACTTTGTTTAGCCCAACCTTACTCATTTCTTTGTAGTCTTGTAACATGGAGCCTCTGTTGACCTCTTATGAAACAGGGTTCCACAAGGTACTAGTTTAGAAAATGCTGTAGATTATTGGTGGAAACTACACTGATATTTTTGATGGAAAGATTTGGCTGATCTGAGCTCATGGTGCCTCTGAAAGAAGATTGTGGTGAATGTGGGCATATGTGGATAAGGAATCATCATTGTTTTTCAAGTCTGGCTAAGTCCTTCATATGGAAAGATGGGCAGCCAGGCTGGCGTTGTGACAGTTAGCTAGAGGAATTCGGTGTGCGAAAAGTCACAGTCATCTATTTCATCCCTCCCTCTAGACTTCAGATGGATTGTGGTCACTGCATCCATTAATGCTATTTTATTCTTTTTATAGAAAAGGCATTAAAAATGGTAATACAGTGACCTACTATATCACTTATTATTAGGGAACACCGGTCTATTTGTGGCACTGGTAAGGGGAGTGTGTCAGCATGTGTTACTTTCTATAGTGAGATGAAATGATTATCCACATCAACCCCTAAACAAACCCCTCCTTAGGAAAGCAAACATTTGCAAGTTTATTTTATAAAATCTGTGTAGAACTTATATAAATATATTTGTGACAGCGGCTGTCACACTGCATATATCAAGAAAGTGCTTTGAAACTTTATGCAAATACATGGGCAATGTATACACTACTGTACACCCCAAAGACTACCCCATGTGTTCTTGGTGCCAAGAAAAACACGAATGTCCTCCAACTAATTCAGGGGAAAAGTCACCACAGCCCTGTACCTTTCACAGCCCCATTCTCTTGGCCAGTGAAATATACTTTGACTGGCTAAAGCCAAAGACAGAGGGGTGGGGATGAGGGTGCTGGAGGTTCATTTTTAATTGGTAATGCTTGTAGATCAAGCACTGTGCTGGGCACTTGAAGCACATTTGCTCATATAAATTTCACAGCAGCTTTGTGAGGAAAATGGCATTATTTAGAGACAAAATAACCAACACTTGAATTAAATAAATTACCCAAGGTCACCCATTTGTTAGTTTATGGAGCTGCCTGGGATTCAAAATTAAGCTGACTCTAAATATTTATAATAGCAAACATGTATGGAGCATTGACTACGTCCCAGGCACTGAGTTAAAAGCTTTACTTCCAACATCTTATTCTTTCCATGAACTCTATGAGACTGGATACTATTGTTTTCCCCAATTTACAGATGAAGAAATTGAAGCTTAGAAGTTAAGTAACTTTGGTGTGAAGTAGTAAGGGATAGAACCTGGGGTCTGAAGGAGTTCTTCACCTCATGGGTTTGTTCCTTTGAACCACATGGCTTTCTAGTTTTCCTTCTCAATTTAGAATCTGAAACTATTTCCTGCTTTGTACTGAGTTTAAGGCATAGATCTGCTCATGTCGCCAGGAACTAGGATTTCATAAGCATTTTAAAGTCATTATTTTCCCTCAAATTTTTGATTCATCACTCATAATCTGGAATTTGGTATAACTTCCACATTTGTATATTGATATTTCTACAAATCTAATAATAGAGAAGATTTGGAGTTTTTGAGAGTATTTTGATGCAAGCACCTCACATCTAGGTATTGGATGGAAGAAATGTCCTTGTTACAAAGGATTGTAGCTTTTTGCCTGTACCACCAGGCTACATGTGTACCCTTTGGAGCTGGCAATGTTTGAGAATAGAATCATTTAAAATATTTCGCTGTGAACAAGTTTGTCACAAACACTGCTTCTTTCATTTCCAAGTTTCATGAATGCTTCTACTTTTGAAAGTAAAACCCATGAGACCCTCTGAGAAATATTGATTTTGAACACGTATCCTCTTGTGGTTGCCCAAGTCTCTCCACCATGGCATGTTTTATTACTGTTGTAGTGAGAACAACCATTTTTTTCCAGCACAAATGTTTCAAGAGAGTAGGCCACTTGCCACTTGTGATTTCAAAATTAGAGGCTGGGAGGATTTGGGAAACAAAGAACAAGAATTAAACCTAAAGGATACCTCAGGCCAGACGAGTTAAAAGGTTCAGTAGATCACACTCTTTGTCCTAGGCCACTGGAAACACCTTCCTAAAACAAAGACACAAAATGCTCATTGCACACGAATGTCCACACAATGCATTTTAGGGAAAGTATATAATATAAAGGAGCGTGTATTTTCCACCTTAAGAATTTTTGGAGGGGAGATAGAGACTTTGTCTTTTGGAGGTTCATCCACAGAGTCTATGGACAGACCTGATCAGGTAGCTACTTGTAACAAATAAACATTTAATATACTAGCTGCACATTAAGAGAAATACTTCATTGCACGGACAATATCCATAATCCACACACTTGTGAATGTGCAGAACATTCTTTGGATCACAAATATGTTCAAGCAATCAGAACTAGTGATGGTCTGATGATGAGCTGGTTGCATACATTGAGTTACTTGTTTATATCAGTTCTCCGAACTTGGCGACTAAACATAGTACTGATGGTTGAGGCTCTTTGTAAATAATACAATAATACTTTGGTTTATAAAGTGATTTTCTGAATTTCATTGTCAAAAAAGGGCTAGACGTTCAGCCTTCAGTATGTAAACTTTCACTTAATCTGCCTGCTTTTAAGACGTTACCATCATTCTTAAGTTAGCCTGGTATAACAAAATGGTGGGTATTCCTGAACTACCTCCCCAAGTCCTAGATATTTGTCCCAAAAATATTCCCCTTCAATACTGGTGTATGAAGAGAGCCCCTGGGCATGTTCTGAGGGACTTTTCTCTGGCTCATTAACCACAGAAACCCTGATGGCTTGTTTAAGGGGATTGGACATCCCCTGATTTCTAATCAAAGGTGGCCTTTTACTTGTCTTCCTTTAACTTCCCAGGAGCCATAGAAATTGTCTTTGGTTTTCATTGAAGCATTTAGTGTAGTCCTGGCAAGCCCTTGAACTTCTGTCCTTCTAGTTATGGCCTTACAAAAAAATTCCTGAACTTCTGTCCTTTCTGTATCATTTTCTGAAATAAGGTACAAATTATGTTGTTCAGGGTCAAACTTACTTTCATACATTTTAATAAGGCTAAGAATTTAGCTTTTTGAATTCTATGGTTCTTCATCCATCTGGAAAAAGACCCTTGGGGTTGTTGCCATGTTGTTGCAGTTATGGAGCTGTTGTCAACTGAGACCTCACCCATGACCAGACAAACTTGCCAGCTAGCTGTGGCCTCACTGAGGTGCCTACACCCTTCTAGCCTTGCAGTAGCATGTTCTGGCCAAGGTTACAAGACAATACTTCTGAATCTGACCTAATGTTATTCTAGGAGAAGCTCAGCTTAATATAACTCATTGTTTTTACAAGAGGTCAAGCACCTTCTCTTCCTGCCTGGCCAATACATGTGTCTATTTGTGAGAGAATATAGCTATGCTTTGTTGATAACGTGCTAAACTGTCAAATGCTGAACATTGCTGGCATTGGTTGTCTTCCTATAGGAAGATGGCCAGTCTTGCAAGAAAGTCAGAGTTGATGATAGAGGCCACATCACTTTCCTGGGCTGGAAAAAATTCCATCTTCTGCCATGTCTGTTTGCCTTTGTTTCCTTTGTTTGGCATTGCCACCATTTTTGCAGGCACTTTCGTTCTTGGCCTGGCATGGCCACTACTTCCACTAGCTTTGGTTCCACGTTCCACATTGCAACTAATGTTGTGGTGGCCTCAGATGACAAAGCAGTGTAGAGGTCTTTAGTGAAGTGGCAGGAACCAATATCTGTTTCTTTTTTAGGTGATTCACTTAATTATAGGAATCCCGAATCAGTAGGTCCTATACTTGAATATCTCACAAAGATGTTAGTGGCACAGTTCTTTTCAGTTTTTATTTTCAGCATTTTTTCTCCCCAGGGACCAACACAGGCATCCATGGTCCTGATCTGGGGATGATTTGAGTGACAGATGCCAAGTTACATTGGTGATAATGCCTTCCTTCTGTCAGGCTCAGTTGCCAGGTGATTCTGTTGTGTTTCATCTCTTCCTCTCTTAGGGTAGATTTTCTCTCAAGAGATGATAACAGGTGAACCTCTCTCCTTCACTGGACTTGCCCAGATATGTCAGAACACCAGCTTCGGCTCAAGCTGGTACTCCTTCCCCCTCTACCATGGCTCATTCCAACAAACTGTACACTTCTTTTCCTTTTGATCGTATTTGGCCTAGATTAGGGTCCTCTCGAGAGCTTGCCAAGATTGGGTTGCAGCCTGATTGTCTCAAAACACAAAATTAAAATTGGTTGACAAGACCAATACCAGCTAGTTTGAATGAATAATAATGCCAGAAACCTCTCGCCTTTGTGGACAGTTTCCCTAGACAGAGGCTAGAGTGTTTATTGTAGAACTCCATGACAACGTACTTACGACATTTTAGATTTCGTTAAAGTTTTAGGAAATTGCCACTTGATACAAAACAGAGAAGTACACGTAATAGTGTGTACCAAATAGACATTTTGGAATTTTTCATTTAAAGACCATGCTGTCTGACATATAGAAACTCAGATGTTCCTTGAATGGGCAAACAAAAGCCAAAATACTGTGACTAGTGAATTGCTATTTGGAAATTAAAATGAAGTTTGAATGTGATCTTATTTTTCAGTACTGTGTTCAAACATACTAAAGAAAACCTCAAAGACTTCTAAATATAATTTTGTCAATATACTGAAGGGGACCTAGACTTATCTGAATTAAGAGTAATTCATATCAAGACAACAGGTATTTTTGTACCTCAAGAAACCCCACTGGAGCACAAATACTTTTGAGTGATTTTCAGCTTTAACTGCTAACCCAAGTAGGTGTTTAACTGAAAACCGAACACTTCTGATGGTACTTTGGTGTCACTGTGGAGCTAGACATTGTGAATACACAGAAGAAATATTAGCATGGTTTCTGCCCTCTGTGAACTCCCAACCTAGTTTGGGGCAAATGATAAAGCCATGTGAAACACTGTGGGAACAAAATAAAACAGAATGTCAAACATGTAGTATAAATTATTCTAGGTAGCCAAAACTTGAAGGTCAACAGCAAGGTTTTAGAGTGCTGGTTCATTGGTGATTGCTTGGGTTTTTGTCTTTGCAGTTCAGTGTTTCTAGAGAGTCTTGACCGGTCAAAGGCTTTCATGTGGCTTCCTCCTTGGTGCATTTCCAGTGTTGTTGTGGTGTAGACAGGCTGAGGAACATGAAAAGTGCACAGTGGTGTTATTTCCTTCCTTTCGGGAATGGCTCATAACTCACAGGAGGTGTGAGTTCTCCGTGAGCATTCTTTTCATCTCCCTGGAAGTGGGCCAGACTGTAGATGCAGCGTTTGATGTGTCAGCAGTAGGCTTGTAACAGCTTTGACTACTTACATGATGATGAAAGGTTGAACTTTGATAAAAATGGCAAGAAAAGTAAAAAGGCTCATTTTCTTCCTTTGGCTGTCTCGTTTTTTTTTTTTTTTTTTACTGGGTGGCAGTATAGAAACATCCTACCAGGGTGGTCTGTGAGGTCTCTGGGAATCTGAAATATTAGGAGGTGTTCTTTTGTGGATTTACTTGTTTATTTATTGATTGTTTCAGAGAGGGAACACCCGTACTCAGAGGCATGGCGGGGGCAGACTCTCAGGGCCCTTACCAGCAAGCGCCGCCTCTCTGAGCCCTGGAAGGTGGACCACCTTCTGGGGGCAGATCACTTCTGCTCCAGCAGTCCCTCAGCACCTGCCACCAAACACACCAGAGCTGGCAAATCTATTTGGGTTCCCAGAGCTTTTCCTCACCCCTTGCTTTCCCACCCAGGACATTTGTTTAGAGATCTCATTAGTGCTTGGTCCCATTGGGAGGGTCTTATCTTCCTGTTTCTAAAACAGACAAAGAGGGGAGCAGATTACATGTGGAAACCCAGAACCAGTTGGAATTTGCATCAGATGGTATCCCAGTTTTATCAGTGATTTGTGTGTCTGCCTGAGTGGGAAAAAATTTCTAAATTTTCTTTTTTAAAGCAAAAATGTAAAACAAAACCAAACACATACACAAACAAAGAAACCAGCCATTCAGGTAAGTGAAAAGGAAGGGCTAAGATCAAGTGATGGAAGATGAGACTTAAGCAAACACAATGCAGAAACTCCCTTTTAAAATGAGATTAGGGGAACAATGGTAAAGACATTATCATTAATATTTATTTATTAATCTAATATTGCTTTCATGAAATTATGATCCTTTGCTATACCCCTGATGTGGTTGAAGCTCAGCGCTGTCCCCGTGGCTGGGCTGGGCCTGCTCACTTGTGCAGCTGTTGAAAGACGACCTCTAGCTGTGCTATCAGGGGGCTAAGGCCTCGCAGTGCCTGCCATGTAATCCCTCCACTGAGACCAGTTCAGGCATTTTTCCACAATTTTCTACAAGAATCTTGGAATGTGGTGAACATGGTTAAACTCTTTGGGAGTCATGTATCTGACTGTGAGAGGACACTGAAGTTCCTACAGGGCTCCCTGGCGTGCACCAGAGGGTGACTGGCCAAGTCCTACGGCTTAGTGGGAACTTCAACTTAAGGGGTTGGTACTGGCCCACAGGCTTAGTGTCATGTCCCTGAAGAGGCCAGTTGGCAACAAGGCCAGTTTTTCTACTTCATTAACACCCCAAAGTTACTCCTGAAGTTGTCCATCAGCGCTTATAATTTGCCTATGACAATAAAAGGAGAGGATGGATAAGATGCAAAGGTCAGAGTGTCTGGTTTGAATTTCACCTTCGAACTAGAATGGGCACCGGAAGAACAAATAAGAAATGGATGTGAACTTGCTCAGTTCATAAGCCATATGACCAGGATTTAAATTGAGCTTCTTGGCTATCTTTTCCTTTCTGGAAAACGTTGGAAACACTAGCTTTTTCAATGAGGGAAGGCTAATAGAACAGGTTGTTTTAGTGGGTAGTAGCGACGTTAAGCCTGAAATATGACATCTGGGACTACACAGAGAAATTAAATGTCATTTCTTTATTAGTAATTATAGGGAGAATAATGCATCCCCTGACTCCAAGATGTCCATGTCCTAATCCCCAAAACCTGTGAATGTGACCTTACATGACATAGAGACTTTGCAGATATGATTAAGTTAAGTATTTTGCCATGGGGAGATTATCCTGGATTCTCTTACATGACTCCTTAGAAAAGGAAGGCAAGAGGGTCAGAGTTAGGAGACGTGATGACAGAGCAGAGGCCCAGAGTCCGAGAGAGATTCGAAGATGCTACACTGCTGGCTTTGAAGGTGCTGGAAGGGGCCTGTGAGCTAAGGAAGGCAGGCTGCCTCCGGAAGCTGGAAAAGGCAAGGAAAACTTTTCTCTAGAGCCTCCAGGACGAAGACAGCCTACTGAAGCCTTGATTTTAGCCCAGAGAAACTGATTCCAGACTTCTGACTTCCAGAATTGTAAGACAACGAATGAGTGTTGTTTTAAGCCACCAAGTGGGTGTGGTAATTTGTGACAGCAGCAAAAGGAAATGAAGACAATAATATAAACAATATTGCAATTGGATTTAGAAACCTTAATTCATGGGAAAAATAGAAGGAATTCTTTTTTTTTTTGTTTTTGAGACAGAGTCTCACTCTTTTTGCCCGGGCTAGACTGAGTGCCATGGCGTCAGCCTAGCTCACAGCAACCTCAAACTCCTGGGCTCAAGTGATCCTTCTGCCTCAGCCTCCCAAGTAGCTGCACCACCATGCCCGGCTAATTTTTTTCTATATATTTTTAGTTGGCCGATTAATTTCTTTCTAATTTTAGTGGAGGTGGGGTCTCACTCTTGCTCAGGCTGGTCTCGAACTCCTGAGCTCAAACAATCCGCCTGCCTCGGCCTCCCAGAGAGCTAGGATTACAGGCGTGAGCCATCGCGCCCGGCCAGAAGGAATTCTTAAGACAAAGCATCAGTTCCTAATTCTCTGAATGGGTACACAAGGGTTTTAGTTTTTGTCAGCTCAGTGGCCCCTTCTCATTTTTTGCTGAAGATTTTTATGGGACAAAACAGGTATCTTGGCCAAGCTTTTCTGACATGTCCTTGAATATCTGTGTGTAGAATCAATGTTGAGTTTTATTTCATCACCTGGAAACCCAAACCCATGTGTAGCCATAATGTGCAAGTTCTTGGGGCAGAGACCTCCCAGGATCCTCACAGACTGTGATAACCAACTGTGATAACCACACGGGTCTCCATGCAGACTCCTTGGGGAAGCACAGTTCTGCCCTTTCGGTGTCACGGCTCCTCCTCCACCCTGCTGCTCCCCCACCTCTTCCTTCACAAGTCCCAGGATAAGTGGCCTCCAACCACCAGAGAAGTGAGTTGGAGCATGGTTCTTCCCTTGGCAAGAACTACTCCACCTGAAACATGGGCTTTATCCTTCAAAAACACACATTTTAGAAGCTATGGCGTGTGCTAGCTGCTGAGGGAACTAATATGATGTAAGCTTTATTCCCAGCTTGCTAGAAGCTCGTGCTAGGGAAGCACTTTGCAAAGCACAGTGCCTTGGACAGCAGCATCGAAGTTATCTGGGTAAGTTATTAAAAATACTAGTTCCTGGATGTGGTTTGAGGAAACATTGGTCTAGTACTCCGCTTCTCAACTGGGGGTGGTTTTGTTTCCTAGGGGATATTTGGCAGTGTATGGAGACATTTTTTATTGTCATAACCAGGGGACCAAGAGTGCTACTGGCATCTAGCAGGTAGAGGGCAGGGATGATGCTGTATGTCCTACAATGCATAGAACAGCCCCACAACAAAGAATTATCGACCCAAAATGTCAATAGTGCCAAGGTTGAGAAACGCAGATCTAGTGGGTAAGTCACACACACAAACACACACACACACACACACACACACACAAATTATACCACAGTGGTGTATACATAACACACATATATCCCACTGTAGTGTGTGTATATGTCTAGATTAGGTTTTTAAGTATGAAATGTCCAATTTCCTTAAGTACTAAGTCTGACAGTTGATATCTCTGACATTTCACGTTGACACTTCTTGTTTCGTGTTTATTGTGAAAGTATTATACATAAAGCATCGTGTGCTTTGGAAGCAGTGAGCACACTATGCTTCCTGCTGGCTTTGCCGAAGGAACCCAGGGCAGGCTGAACACTGAATTCCCAGTAGGCAGCTCCTTAGGGCCACATGTTGCATCAGTCAAGGTCCCGTCAGGAGGCATGAAGCATACTGATTATTTGAACAGAGAATTACATATAAAGAATTATTAACTAGGTATAAAGTTGTTAACTAGTTACCTGGAAGGGAAAACAGAGAATTCCAAGGTACAGGTTGGGGGAACAATGGGCAAAGAGTAGAATTATTAAAATTTAGAAACGTGGAGGAGGCCCCATGGAGCTGACATTCAGATCTCTGCGGAGGGGATGCCTGCTGGCTGAGTGTGGTGGTGAGATAAAGTTGCTTTTACTTGCACGGAGTGTCAGAAAACTGCAAATTGGGTTCAGTTACTGCCCCGTGCGACAGCATTGCTGGGGTGGTGCGCACAGGGAAGGGAGGCGAGGGGAAACAAGCAGAAGGGACCAGTCCTTTGTCTAGTGCCCCTGTTGGCAGAGCCTAACTTGGAGCCAGCCAGCAAAGCAGAAGGTGGTTTGCAGAGCCCCAGCCTCAGCGCCAGGAAGCCCAGTGTGTGGGTTTGGAGTCCAGCGACAACTACTAGTGACTAGGACATAGTTGCAGCTTTAGTAAAAGACAGAGGTCCTGCAGCAGAATCTTGGAAGTGAAGCCCTCAATATCCCTTTTTTAAGAGTTTCCTGGGCGATTCTGACCGGCAGCCTGGATGGAGCATCCTGAGTAGTGGTGAGGAGCCATTGATGGTTTTTAAGCATGCAAAGGGCACAGCATTATTTGTGGATTCAAAAGCAAATTCTTTCAATTGGATGGAAGAGGCAGGTAGAGGGCTTGTGTTAGTGGGTTATAGATTAGATATGAGGATGATGAACACTGCCTGAAAGAACAGGAAGAGAGAAGCCAAAAACTTTCAGATTTCAACATTAGGCATGTCTTGTTTAAGAGAAGAAAAGAAGGGAGAGGGGAAGAGAAGAGAACATGACAGGAAAAAACCCTGGAGGTGAAAGATGGGCGCATGACTTGGATTTTATCTAAGTAAATAACAAAAATACAGATAATACATTTTATATAAGCCATTTTGATCTAAAAAGCAGACGTAAGACTGCAACCAAATTCTACCAGGGAAGACATAAGAAACGGCTCAAAGGAGAAGGAGTTCTGATCACCGAGTTGATTATACTTCACATCCCAGCTGAGACATTGTGCTGTGTCCTTTGGAAGACCATATTAGGTGAAAATAACTTGGCTTGGATATTAGAGCTGAATTCACATTTCAACCCTGCATTTGTTGGGTGGCAAGTTTTTGAGCAATTTCCTTAATTGCCTCCATCTCTACTGTAGGGGTGATGATAGCTTGCCCACTGGCCTTTGGGAAGCTTAGTTAAAATGATAAAAGCACGTAAGCACAGTGCCTGGCACAACCTGGGCCCATCACCCACTCCCAGTTGGGGGTGTCCTCTCTCCTCTTGTTCAGTCTGCTTCTGCTCCCTCAGCCTGGCAGCTCAGCCGCTGCCCTCTTCTGCTTTGATTGGTAGATTTTTCTATTTTGTGTTGGCCAATAACAGGGAAAGCCAAGTTCCAAGACCTTTACCCCTGGAAGTAAGTGCCCTGCTCTGAAATTTTAGCAAAATAAAGTTCCAAGCCAAAGTGAGGCATAGCTAAGGACTTTTGTTTCTTTCTGTGAAGGCTTTTTGACCCAAATAATTCAGAGCAGTTGCTCTGCTTGCAAATCAGCTTTGCGCCACTGGCTGTTGTGATGTAAAAATTATGGATCACACATAAACCCTTCACATTCAAGATATATTTCTCTCCTCCACTGACCCCTGTTGTTTCTCTCTCCCTTCTTCCCACCTCTATCTTAGAAGCAATGGAGAACTCTATTCTTTTCAAAGAATTGGACAAAGGAAAAAATTGGCTCTAGGAGGTGGTAGAGTGTAGCTGATGCATTGTAACTGTTTAGCAATGCACTACTCTGCTTCCAGCCTCTTGTTAGGGAGCCGGGCTGTGCCTCCTGGTCAAGGGATGAGTGCCATGTCACATGCTATGGGATGGGTTCCAGCCTCCAATTCTCAGAGGGTACTCAGCGGTTGGAGAAGCATCCTGTACACATATGGCTGTTGTTTTATTGTCTTGCACTCATCACTATACTCAGGAAGATAGATTTTTATTATGCAGCAAAACTGCTGCTCTAGGGTAAACTTTGACACAAAGCAATTGTATTCTTGACTGAATCAGCTAAAAGAAAAATAAGGAGACAGAAAATAGGGCTGGGATAGGATTCAGGTCTTTCTTTTGAAAAACAGCTATTTTCATTGGGAGAAAAGCACTTGGATATGCAATTAGAACAAGTGACCATCTTTAAAGAACAAACTTGACTTTCTAAGGAAAGACAAATGGTGAAAATTGTAACACACAAATTCTGTGGAAGTTCAGATAAGAATATAGTCATTTGTCCCATGTATTTTAATCATTTAAGAATTTTCAAACATTTAACAAAATACGGGAAGTTTTCAATTATGCTGGTAGACATCCTACCAGCTTTACATGTTAAAGTTGAATGTTGCTTTTTTTTTTTTTTTAAGAGACAGTCTCTCTCCTTTGTCCAGGCTGGAGTATAATGGTATAATCATATACATTATAATATATAATGTATATAATATACATTATAATCATTATACATATATCACTGTAACCTCGAACTCCCAGGCTCAAGCAATTGTCACTTCAGACTTCTGAGTAGCTAGGACTATAGGCGCATGCCAGCATGCCTGGCTAATTTTTTTTAAATTTTATTTTTTGTACAGATGGGGTCTTGTTATATTGCCCAGGCTCAAACAATCCTCTTAGCAGGTCCTCCTAAATTGCTGGGATTATAGGTGTGAGCCACTGCACCTGGCCTGAATCTTGCTTTTTGATGTTATCAGCATCTAGACATTTAGTTAGTGCCTAAACTGTGCAAAACACAAGGCTAGAATGTGCAAAACCTAAGGAGACACAAAGGTAAGAAGACGACGATGGCCCGGAACTCTGACTGGGCTTAGTTCTCATCAGCATCCCATGGTTACAGTGGTCTAAAAAACTCATCCAGATTCTAGAGCTCATTACACGTGGTGGCTCTTCCTTTCATTCACTAAGTTTTTATTGAAATGTTTTGTTGAGCTCATCACTTTTCTGAAGGACATCAGACACATAGGGCTGGCCCCTTTCCCCAAGACAATCTAGCTTGAGGTAAAAACCAATGCCACCTTGCAGGATTAACCTTTTATGTATGTACCAGAAATTATGCGTGTATGTGCCCAAAACACAGGCATATAGATGAGAAAAGAGGTCATATGGGAAGATGGAGAAAGTTACTAGGAACTGAAGGGCTCAGGGAGACTTCACAGATAAGAAGAGGGTTGAGATTGACCTTGAATGAAGCAGGATTTCCATAGGGGTAATGATTAGGGGACAGAGGGAACGGTTTGTTTAAAGAAGATGGAAGCTATAAGATGTGTTTGGGGCAATAAAGAAATAAGATACACTGGAGCCTTCTTTTTATGGGGGAAAGAAGATTGGAGAGAAGATTATGAGGTATCTTGATAAAGTAGGCTAATGCTATAATAAAGAACTGACGCATCTGAATAATGCAGCAATATTTATTTCTGGCTCATTTCACAAGGACCTGGTGGGTCGTCTTCCATGTAGTGACCCAGGGAACCAGGCTCTTTCTATTTTTTGTAAAGTTCATTATGCCGGTACCCTGCAGCTGGCCATCCATCCAGCAGAGAGGAAAAGTGAAAGCATGGAGGACTGTGTGTGAGGAATTCCTGTTGGTCAGGTTCCTATGTTTTATAATATTTCCATCCACCCCCCATTTGTCAGAACTCTGTCATACGGACACTCCTAACTTCAAGAGAGTCTGGGAAATGTCATATAGGCTCTGCTGAGAGAAAAAGGAAACAGATTTTGGTGAACACATAGTCTCTTTTGTATTGACTTTTAGCCTGAGTGGGTTGAACTTTACCTTGAACTCAGTGGTAAGTCAACCTCAACGTTAGCTGGGGTGGGGCACACTCACTGGTAACATCATCTCCTTAAAGGGAGTGCTTTTTGCACCTTATATTCACTTCTGTATCTCCAGCATATCATGGGCCTTAAACCAATATTGGATAAAAGAACGGAATGAATGGATAGATGCTGGACATGCTGAACCTTACAGGATAGGTTACTTGGAAGACAGCTGAGGCAGGGAAGCCAGTTAGAAAGCTGTTGTGATGGTCTGATAGAGCCTGTGTTAAGTGCAGTTGCAGTAGGGATTTGTTCAGTTTTAGAAACAAAAATGTTTACTTCTGCTATTTTAACTCTCTTAGCTTAGAGCATAGCCACAGATTATAGTCTAACCAGAGTCCCTGCTGATTTGAAATCATAGAAGCAGGTTGTGAGCTGCAACTGGGTGTTGCTAGGAAGGGCCTGGACTTTCTTTGGAGGCATTAATTGGAATACAGCCTCTGGATGTGGAACCCAACCCATACTGCAACCCAAACAAAATAAAACTTGACCAAACCAGCAAACCCAGATTAGAGTTCAAGTTACTTTAACGGACTCTTGGGAAACACAAACTGTAGTTGTATTATGTATGCAAAATTTGCTCTTTGACCTTATCATAAGGAAAATTACTGGAGTACACATAATCTTTTGCCAGCTTTCCAAAGTGTTGGACAAGTAAACTCTTTTGCAATTATGCAATATTTCTGAAATTTTAATTTTAAAATATGCTTGAAAAATAGATGCTAATCCAACAAGAACAGAGAATATCGATGAAAAGAATGTGTTCTCTGTACACCTAAGAGAAGCCAACACACAGGCAACCTTATGTGGCCCGAGACTTCAGATTTTAGGAAGTTGCTCACAGATGAATTTCTTTGAAATTAAAAGCTAAGGGCAGTATCCTTGTGTCCTCCCTCTAGAGTTGACTTTTGTGTTTTATGTATAAGCTCTGGTTGACCTGAGTCTGGCTGAGACTCAGGTTACGTGCCTCTGAAGTCTGATGAAAGGCCCCTAAATTTAAGATTATGCAGAGTTGAGTGAGGAATCTCAGAACAGCCTAGAATTCTTGGGAGATTTTTAGTGATTCTTGCTGATCTGGAAATAATGTAAAAACAACAGAAGAGCTTTTTGTGGTATTTTCTCATGTTTTCTATTGGTTTGGGGAAGAATCCAACACTAAAGAGGCTTAAAAATAACAAATATTTAAAAAGAAGTATCACATGCCCTCCCCTTTTCATCCATACCCACCAAAAAATAAACTGTATTAATAAAAATGGCGAGAACAGGAAAGGAAAGAAACAGCAGGCGAGGGCAGTATGCTAGGATGGGAATGAGGAGGACCCTGACGGCTGAGGCTACCGTCTGCTGTTAACGCAGAAAGTGGTGCTGAAGGTGTGAGGAAACTCCTCAAGTTGAATCTTTCCCTTGGGCGCAGGGAAGGCTCTTTGAGCCCTGAGTTCCTCATTTCCTGAGGCCTCTTGAGATGTAAATTATGTGCTCAACACAAGGAGTACCTGAAGGTCTGCTAGTTTGGTTTCTAGCTCAAATTCCAGAGAAGCCAATCCATTTGCCTAGTGATCTATTTACCAAATTTGCTGATTTTCTTAAAAAAAAAAACAAAACCCTCTTAATTATTCATAAAGTTTCATAGAAATGCATATTGCACAGAATAGTTTTTACATCAGCCTTGCAAGTTTGTTGGATGTAAATTGGCTAGGAAATACTTTTTTTCTGCTCCAGCTCTCTGAATATGCAGTTACAGCTTTCCAAGGCTGGACAAGCAGGTGGCTCTGGAGGGGGTTGAGAGGGGGTTCTGCAGAGAGGAGAGAGATCTGACAGGCAGAGAAAAGGGGGAGATGAAGTTCAAGAAGGGGGGTGATGGGTGTCAGAGGTAAGGTGCACTGGGGGACAGAAACGGTCAAGACCAAGAACAAGGAAGCAGGGAAAACACTCAGAGACTCCAAAACTTCTCCCATAGTTCTCTGAGGCACTGCCAGTTCTTCCAGTACCAATCCTCCATAGCTGTATAATTAATTAATGGAAACGCATTTGGTTAGCTTGGTGAATTTTCCGCAAAATGGTTCTCTGAACATGGGCTTTGAGTGTATCCATTTTCAACAGATCAGCCACTTTCTCTAGCTGGAATCTCATGGAGCCATTCTAGCGGTGCCTTCAAGCTGTGGCAGAAAGTGGAGCCTTCCTGCAGGAAGGTGTGTGCAGAATCTACAGGGGCCCGGAAGAGGAGGGAGAGTCTCATTAAATGCCAAAGGATTCCTGTGCTTGCCTAGCTGGGTGGAGAGAGAGACAGTGGCCTGCCACGGTGGCCAACTTGTCCTGGTTTGAGGATAAATTTCACGGTTTTAGTACTGCAAGTCTCAAATCCCAGGCAAATCGAGATAGTTGGTCACCCTAGAACTATTCCAAAGCTGGTCTTGAGAAGAAAAGAGATAAAGAAAGGTGGTGGCGGGTGGGGAGCAGGGAAGTGATGCTGTAATCATCTCTTTCAAGGCAGTCTTTTTTGCAGCTGCGACTCGTATGGCCTACAGGGACGATCGAAGGATGCTTGGGAGAAATTACATGACCTGAGCAGTCAGCCCCGGGACCTGATACTAGGGAAGGGCCTTAGGTTTGCTTCAGATATCTTGGTTGTACAATCTATATGCACTTACTTTTCTAAATGTGCTTTTTTTCTCTCTCTCTTTTCTTAGGGAGGCAGGACACAGTGTGTGAGAGAAGTCTGTCCCATTCTCTCCTGTCCCCAGCACCTTAGTCACATACCCCCAGGACAGTGCTGCCCCAAATGTTTGGGTGAGTGACTATTTTCAGATCAAAAAACAATGTAATTTCTTCTCGGAGTTTCTGCTGAGAGCGTTTATCTACATTGTTATCTTGTGGTTCTTGAGTTGTTCCATTTCATGTCTTGTTAGAGACCCTGCTCCTAATTAAACAAGCAGAAGGTTATACCGGCTTTGGCTGGTGTATGAGGCCTCTACAGAGGCTTCTTTTCTCTTGTCTTCCCTTGTATCTGTAACTGGGTATACCAGATGACCTTGTGTAAAAAAGAAACTATTTTTAATTGGGCATGGGACTATTGGCGGGAACATAAAAGGCATTTGAAATGAACACATGGAGGAATACAGACTAGTGTTACTTTTATTGGCAGAAACATGCAAGAGGATAAGGTTCTAAAATGAGAGTTTTGGAAGGAAACAATGAGTAATACCTGAAAAAAAGAGAGTATGATTTTTTTCTCATTGAACATTTAATATGTACTAGGCACTCTGCTAAACACTATATATGCTTTTTCTCATTTAATCCTCTCAAGAATCTGTGAAACATAGGTACTAAATATACAATATCTATTTGTAGTGTAGGTGCTATTATTGTACTGAGAAGGGAGTAGGTTCCTAGAAGGCAGCACAACCAATGAGTTATAGATTTGACATCTGAACACGAGTCTGCACGATTCCTAAGTCCATGCTCTAACCTGCTGCAGCTCAGCTTCCCTGGTGACACAGGAGGGCAGCGGGCACATTGCCAACTGAAAGGGGACAATCCATGATGGGGAGTCTCTAGAGCATGAGATTTTTTGGCTTTTGTTTATAACTCATATACCAGTGTTTTAATGATCTCAGGGCGCCCTTGAGCTAGTTGAGGTCAGACTATTTAAGATCCAAATAAAAGTAGCTTGACCCACACCATACACATGCAGTAGAACATCCAGCAACCCCTTAGAATCTCCAGGGATCACTGAAGGGGCTAATATTAATATTTTTCATAACTTCCTCTGGCTTGGTGTTTCTACTCCTGCTGTTTCTCTAGATCTCTGTTCTATTCCTTTTTTTTAAACATCATTTTGTCCTTTTAGAGACATCTCCCCTCCAGTCTTTTCACATGCTATGGTGCCACTGAATCAAGACTTGTGCAGCAGATTTTACCAAAGATTTGCAGCCCATGAGGGTGATTATTTCACAGGGAAGTGTGGGGCACAAGATAAAATGCAATATTAATATCCTTCATTCTTAAAAGTTCTTGGCTGCTTTGCCTTTGGGAGAATTTCACTGATTATCTCTTCTATTTGAGCTCCAGTCTCCTGTCAGGTACTACCCCACTCTCTTCCATGACTCCTCCCTCCTTTCTTTCAGAGTTTGCTTTCTCCAACTCCAAAACATCCTGTTGATTTATTTTTCTCATTTCCAAATTACTGCAGCCATACCCTGAAGTCTATTTTTTTAAAGACCAAATTGGCAAATATAAGTATTTTGTTAGACTAAGAGAGTTTCTTCCTCTTGAGGAATTTTGCTGCTAAGTTCATCTAACAATGTTTGCCTTCCTGCTACATGTACATGCGCACACACACACACACACACACACACACACTTTTAAAGTAAATATGAAATAGTTAGAACAGAGGAGAATTGTTTAGACTCTCCCGATTAAAGATATTTCCACTTATATGTGTGCTTGTTGGGTTGCCAATGTGTATTTATGCCCTTGGAGTAAAATTAGCCAGTTCAGGTGGTACAAATCATCATATTGTGGGTCATGGTGGAAGCAATGTTCCATCTAAGTGGGAAAGTCCTCCCAGAGAAGGAGGCCTTTAGGCCTGGCCCCAAAGATAAGTAGGTTTGATTCATGCTTTGAAGCCAGTACCAGCTCAGAAATTTCCCACATGAGAAATGGCTGTTGTATTGAATGCAGGTTTTTCTGTTCATCTGTGGTCATAAGACACATTATAAAAGGAACACTAAGTTTTGAGAAACTTGAAAATCACAATTCTCCCAAATGAGACCATTTTTGGTTGGGCTAAAACCCAGCAGAAAGATGTGGAAATGGCTTAAATCGGGCTGTACATGGAGTCTCTGAACCGTAACCTTGAATGTTTTATCTTATGTTGGGCCATGATGACTTTGGGATGAAGGTAAGGTTGTATGTCCTATGGGGGTAAAAAGAAACATACACTCACAGCAAGAGACAAGAAGAAAAAAAAGCAAACACTAGAATGCTTTCTTGATGCTGAAATCTTAGTCTAATTAGACCTTTGGCTGATTGGGCACTAATTTGCTCTTAAATTTTCCCTTGACCAAGGTCGTTCACATGATATACCTCTGCCTTTTGCATTACAACATTTCTTTCCTTGCGTTCCTCATTGTCAATGAAGAGCTCATCAGAGGTCAATGTACGCGGAGCAGCACCCAGCACACCTCTCAGAGTGACACAGCCCAAGATTGTATTTGAATTACACCACCTCTAGTAATGATAATACTTCTCATCTACCACTTATTAGGGGTATGTAATGAGTGTCAGGCACTGCGCTAAAAGCTTTCTAGCCACAATTTTAGGTAAAATTTACATTTTAGAGAGGGAGCATTTAAGCCATCTGTCACACTTGTTCAGGAAGATAAACATGTTGAAGAGCCTGTTTTTTCATCAGTTGATTGTTAAATAAATCAGTTGATAGATCCAGCCATCCATCCAGCCTTACAACAATATTGAGTACTATAAAGGCAGTGCAAGCAACAGGCTGTGGGGACACAGGAAGGAGCCATTTCTCTTAAGAGGGGAAAGGGCTCTGCAGACACAGTGTGGGCTCAGCCATGAAGAAGATGTATTTTGACTGGTGGAGAAGGAGGCTTCTGCATGGAGCTCTGTGTCTATATATTTATTTATCCTCTGCTTTTTGCCGGAAAGTATTAAAGGCCACTTACAAAAGACATGAAGCACATGTAGATGAAAGATGGTAAAAAGACAAACCAGGCTATCACACACACAAAAGAAATTACTCAACTAAAGCAGAGCTATTTTTTTTTGAGACAGGAAAAAACTGTCTGTTGCCCTGGGTAGAGTGCAGTGGTGTTGTCATAGCTCACTGCAACCTCCAACTCCTGGGCTCAAGCCATCTTCCTGCCTCAGCGTCCTAATACCTGGGACTACAGGCACACGCCACGATGCCTGGCTTATTTTTCTGTTTTTAGTAGAGATGGGGTCTTGCTCTTGCTCAGGCTGATCTTGAACTCCTGAGCTCAAGTGATCCTCCTGCCTCGGCCTCCCAGAGGGCTGGGATTGCAGGCATGAGCCACTGAAGAGCCTGGCCAAGTGGAACTATTTTCAATTCTTAAAGGACAGAAATATATCTCTGATGAATTGATAAAAAGAGGGTAATATTTAAAGTAGTGAAAAATGACTTCACCATCTTAGAGTAAATACAAAAAAAATTAACTGCTTAGTGATATTTCTTGTATTATAATGTCCTAATACTAAGGCGTGATTGGACAGAAGTAATCATAATGGGAAGGATCAAATCCATGTGGTCCAGGCTGCACACAGCTTTCTGACACTTCAGGGTAATCTTAGAGAGGTTCCCTAGAGGAATATATAGGGAAAGGATGAATTTTTTTATTTTGCAGATAATCTTCTAATTTATTCTGGAAGTTCTCAGGAAGTTCACGAGACCCAGGACCTGGGTGTACACATAAGAATACCTGTGTTAGTTGGGCTATTACTAGTCGCTATGCTAAATTTGCCTAACCATGGCAGAGTTTTTGGTTGTATACTTTGATATTAACACTGCAGATAGAGGTGGTGATATGGTGAGGTGGCACTGTCAATGCCATTTTATTTATGAGTAAAGTCGGTGAGAACTGGAGAAATCAGACTCAAGGTCATGAGGGAGTCCATAGGTGGGATCCAACATGTTTGCTCCTGATGGCGAGAATCAAACTAGTGATTTGGTTCTGCATCTATACCGTAACCTGACCTCGAGACCGACCTTGTTAAGAAGATAGCATTTTTTCTTGACTCCTGCTAATAGTAATTCCCACAACTCTAAGAATAACATTTAGTGTGTATTTGTAAAGGTTGCTATTAATATTTTTGCAAGAAAAAAGAGGAGTGTGCATGGAGATTTGATCGGTGAACATGAATCCTTGGCTTTCTAACTTGGTCCTTAATTAAAGTAACATTTCAGAGATGTTTTAATGTGCTTTAAGGAGAAGAAACTCAAATACTAAAAGAAAGGGGGAAATGGGATTGTAGTCTTTATTTCGGATTGCTCTTTTGGTTGCCAATCCAGTCCTCACATTGGGGAAAACCAAGGTAATTCTACAGAGATGGTGTGCTGATGAAAGGCTGGACGCTGACACATGGAGTTGTGTTCTGCCTCTGTGCACACTGTGAGTTAGCTTCTCCCTTTATACCTTTATGTACTTTCTTAACTGAGATGCTGCTTTAGTGTGTTCAGGTTGCTTTAACAAAACACCATAAACTGTGTAGCTTTTAAAGACAGAAATTTATTTCCCATAGTTCAAGAGGCTGCTGGTAAGTTCAAGGTCAAGTTGCTAGCAGGTTTGGTGTCTGATGAAGGCCCATTTTTTGGCTCATAGATGGCATCTTCTTGCTGTGGTGGAAGAAATGAGAATCTCTCTGGGGCCTCTTTTATTAAGGCACGAATCCAATTCATGAGGGCTTTGCTGTCATGACCTAATCACCTTTCAAAGGCCCCGTCTCCTAATACCATCGCATCGGTGATTAGGTTTAACATGTGAATTTTGTGGGAACACAAACATTCAGACCATAGCAATGATATTTCATTAGTTCTTCTTTTTGCTCATTCTAGTCCTTTCTGGGATATTTTGACTCCCCATACCTCCACCTACCCTCTCTACCAATACCCACTTTTTAGATAATTTTGCTTGTTTGTTAAGATGCATCTCATGCATTACATCTTCCAAAAAGTCTTCTCTGACCTCCCTGTCTTCACAGTTCCTAGGTTGACTTTTTTTCAGAACTTACTATACCATTGTATTGAAATAATCTTTTGTTTATGGTTTGCCTTCACACTAGACCGTGAACTTCTTGAAGGGGGCTTATGTCTTCATTATCTTGGTTCACTATAGTGGACACGTAATAGATTTGTTGAACTTACAAAGTTCATTGTGGAATCAAACTCTTTTAAACAACGATTCTCTAAATTAATGACCCCTGGGGGTCCTTTGGGCACATATGACCCAAGGTTTTATTTTTGTGCAGCAGATATACCATACCCGGTGTCGTGGGAATGTTTAACAGTCCTGTGATGTGACTGCTGATGACAAAATGGGACATCTCTGGTTCTGTCTTGCTTAAACTGTGCTGTTGCTTCCCTCTAGGTCAGAGGAAAGTGTTTGACCTCCCCTTTGGGAGCTGCCTCTTTCGGAGCGATGTTTACGACAACGGATCCTCATTTCTCTATGATAACTGCACAACATGCACCTGCAGGGTAAGGTAGCTCTGAAAGGCCATGGATCAACAATGGCAGGAATTTGGGTTTTAGTGTTAACATAGCCAAAGGCGATGGTGTGATATTTATTGGTGTGAGGCATTATTGATGCTATTTTCCAAGTAAAATTACACTCAAGGCCATGTATAAGTTCATACATAGAACCCACATTATAACTCCCTGTCATCTTCTGCGGACCAACAAGTTAGCTTTTGGTAGTGAAAACCAAACTCTGAGAGGCTGTTCTGAGGATTTTCTAAAATCAGACAAATACATGTGACAGTGTTCTCTGGCTCTAATTATCCAAGATGAATTCTGCAACACACCTGGCAATAAAAATGGCTTTAATCACATTCAAGAGAGAAGAAAGGCATGAATTTACAGTTCATCACCAAGATAAACCTGGGAGTTTGGGAAGAGAGTATTCATGTGTTGTTCATTGTACCATGTCTTACTTGAGCCATTTCTCATTTTTTTTGCAAAAGGCAATCGAAAGTCTAATTACTGGTAAAGAACGGATTCCACAGCTCCAGAATTTTAAAGGGGCACACATCACACATTCATAGCCTGTGCTTATGCAGTGATGTATTTTTGAAACCAAGAAGAGAGGCATTTATCATGGAGGACTTTAGGATTATTCATTAGTGAGTTAATGAATCACATCTGTGTGACATGAGTTTAAAATACATTTTGGTGATGATGGTTGTTGTTGTTTTGTTTTTAATAGTTAAAGGCCTAGAGAGGGAAATAGAGGATCTTTTTTCAGTGTCAAGTATGAGTCAGTAGCTGGGATTAGAGTTCAGCAGTTCCTGATTACTGGAGGCATGCTTTGTTAAGTAGCACGCACCGTTTCGGGGGGTGGCTGTGTCAGGGATGAACTGTCTGTTCCCTTAAACACTGAACAAGGAGTAATTCCTAAGCCTCAAAATATTTTCCTGAGGCCCCTTGTCCTCCTGTGGTTTGTGTTATCCTGTGTTAAAATATAGAAACTGCTTCTTTTTGCTTTAGCCTCCACCCTCAGGACTTCTCTTTTCCACTAAGAATTTCGCAGGTTATAGCTTCCTCTTGGGGTTACTGAGCCTTTGATGAAACACATCACATTCCTGATTCTCTTGATTACAGGAAAGCCAGGCATCTCATGAATGAGATTGAGTTCTGCTTGCCATGCTTTGGTTCACGGATTCTTTGAGAGATGATTAGGCAGTATGTCCTGGTACTTAACAAGATGTGTAATTAATACTTTTCCTCCAAGAGGCTATTTTATCAGAGTATCAGAGTATGAATTCATGATGCCTGAAAAATCAAGCTGCAATCATTTTGGGTAATCAGTATCATTTTCTACCTGCTCAGAGCTTCCCTCTCCAGCATTCCCAGCTAGTGTACCTCACGATTTCCATGGCAGATGCAGGGAACTGTTTAATACATCTGCCCTTGAACAATGCAGGGGTTAGGGGCATCAACCCCTGCACAATTGAAAATCCATGTATAACTTTTGACTTCCCCCACAACTCGACTATTGATATCCTACTGTTGACTGGAAGCCTCACTGATACCATAAACAGTTGATCAACATGTATTTTGTATGCTATGTGTATTATATACTGTATTCCTGCAATAAAGTAAGCTAGGGAAAAGAAAGTGTTATTAAGAAGATCATAAGGAAGAGAAAATGTATTTACTGTTCATTAAGTGGAAGTGGGTCATCATAAAGGCCTTCATCCTCATCATCTTCAGATTGAGTAAGCTGAAGAGGAGGAGGATGAGGGGTTGATGGTGTTGTCTCAGAAGTGGCAGAGGAGGAAGAGTTGGAGGAGGTGGGTGAGGAGGCAGGAGAGGCGGGCACACTTGGTGTAACTTTTATTGAAAAAAATCTGCATGTAAGTGAAGTGGACCTGTGCAGTTCACACACGTGTTGTTAAAGGGTCAACTATAGTTTGCTAAATGCAGTACTGTTTCAGATGTCTGTGCTTCATGTGATGATTCCTCTACCTGCAGTGTTATTGCCTTTAAATTTGATTATCAAACTCCATTTCATCCACAACTTCCTATCTCAATGTGACCTCTTCCAGAGAGGCTTTCCTAGGTAATTTTTTCTTCTTCTCTGCTATCTCTACACCTTTACTAGTGCTGTTTACCACATTACATTGCAATTTACTTGTTTGCATGGTTACCTCTCTTCTTACACTGTGAACCCCTTGAGGAGAGAAGTACCTTCATCCATCTCTGTATTCTCACTGCTTAACCCAGTGCCAAGCACCACGGTCTAGTGAGATTATATATATAATACCCATTATGAAAGTGGGGAGATCTGCAGTGAAGTATGCATTATTTGAGAGCTAGTGAGTGACCTTGTTTTTAAAACAAGAAATCGGGACATGTAGTTTGACAAAGAATTAATTTTTTCCAATTTCTGAGTTGGTTTATAATAATTTCTATGTGCCAGGTACTTTAAATTTAAAATGCATGGTAAACCTGAGAAGGAATAGGTGGAATAGCACTTCTTTAGGAAGGAAGCCATACTCCTTTAAGTTACGGATATAAACTTTTCACCCTCGGAGGTTAAGTGACCTGGTCAAGGTCACTCTGTTTATGGTAAAGCTCTAAAACCCTGGTCCAGTTTTGAAATTTTTCGCAAAGTTCCTTTGTGAACACAGAACACACCTGAGGAATTTCATCTTGATGTGGTGCATTGGTCATAATTTTTATTCTCTGATCAAAGATATCCTACCTTCATGTTAAACTCCGTAAGGCCTTGGAGGAGACCCAAGAGAGCATTGCTAATGCAGGATGCGAATCCGGCAAAGGGTGGGAAGAAGGAAACTGGTGGGTCTACTATGAGCTGGGCTTTCTTGCCATGTGCTGGCTGGAGCCAGCTCATCAGTCGCTGGAGCACGAGGTTGTGAACCCCTGGGAGGTGGGGATTGTATGCCCTACTCTCCATAGCTCCCTTCTATTCTAGTCCAGATACTTAAGCAAGAAATAACATTTTGAAGTGAAGGAAAGATTTATTGCAATAAATTAAAATATGGTATCTAGGCAATATGTTTTGAAACGGTTAGTTGTGGGTTGTTAAAGGAAGGCCAGACAGGATATTTGGTGGAGGTGAAAATCATTTTTAATTTCTAGTTTGCTCTTGTGCCCCCAGGATTCTACTGTCATATGTAAGAAGAAGTGCTCCCGCCCTGGCAGCTGCAACAAAGGTGGGGAGGGCTGTTGTGAAGAGTGCCTCCTGCGAGTGCCCCCAGAAGACATCAAAATGTGCAAGTTTGGCAACAAGATTTTCCGGGTATGTCATGCAATGAACTCATGGAAACTACTGTACTACTAGATTTACTATTAAAAAGCTCCAGAAAAAAATGCAGATTGGATTATCCCATAATTTATATATACATATATATAAGTATGTTTGTGCATATATAATATATTTATTTATATTACAGTATTATATATATTTAGAATCAAGTGCAGAAAGGGGCAGAGAAACCACTGTTTGAAAAATGTTTTTCTTTGGCTATATTTTTGCTGAAATATTTTCAACCTGTAAAACATTATTATATTTTCCAAACGTGGTCACCCAGGAATTGGGCTGAGTTGAGATGTCCCATGGATGGTGTGGTTGTGGGTGGCCAAATGCCCAAGAGTACCTCATCCAGTTGGAGATGCTCAGTGACCCGAGTCAAGATTATGACCTTTGTCAAGAGCCTGATGGATCTCTATAGCTTGATACTTTTAGAAGCTTTTCACAAAGCTACCTTTTCAAAGAGAGATTGTCTCATATGGAAGCTGTTCGGGTGAGGATGTTCATGGTATACAAGGCCAGCACAGTAGTTGAGCACAGGTGAGTGAGCCCTCCCCCAGCTGAACTAAAAGGGTTGTCTCTGGACCATCTGAAATGCATCTCAGGTATGTTTTACACTATTTTTCTGGGGACCCCAAGTGGGGAGCTGTGCGGTGACCATTTATACTTCAGAATGCAGATCGTCGGCTTTGTCCAAAGTACCACCCCTCCCATCTAGTCTGTTTTCCCCAGGGGTGGAGGAAGTCACTCTGTAGCTGAAGGTGTCACCTTATGATACCTGTGAGAATTGAGATCTTCAGAATCAAGCGAGATGTGGGAGCTCTGCAGGCACGCTGCACTGAGCTAGGCTTCCTGTCACACTGGCATAGTTGGAGGGAGAGGTCTTGGTGCTGATGCAATCAGGAAGAAGACATGGCGTGCCATGCCCAAGAGAGAGGGAGGCATGCTTGTATTTATACCAGGCTTTCAGAGCCACTCATATGTCCTCTTTACATAAAGTCACTCTCAATCTCCAGAGCACCCAAATGAAATAGACTCACTCTTACAATGGTGTTGTGTGCAATGCACTTTTAAGTCACCTTGTAAAAGGTTCCTTTAAGTGACTGAGATCTGAAATAATTTAGAGACATTGAGTCCTAGACATTGAGTCCTAGTCCTACGCAGAGGACTTGGAACAGTCAGGTGCCCTTTAAGGCAGATTTAGTTAGGTCTTTCTTTCCTGAAGAGCACTAGAGGGTAGGTTAGGTAGTCCTTAAATATCTTCAAAAAGTGAGGGAGGGGAAGAGGAAGAGGAGTCATCAACAATATTAACTTATTTATCTGTTTTTAACCAAATTTGCTGCTTGGATCCTCAAACCTGGGAAGGAATCCTTGTTTTGTTTTCAGGCCCAACTCTACTGTCTGTGATCATTTTACCCACAAGCAAGGATGCACATCCTTGCCCCTTCCCTAGAGATACACAGGCTTCTTGTGGCTGAGTGTTTGGCAATTGCTGATTATAAATCTGATGAGCCAAAGAAATTCCTCAAATAGCTCTTTCTGTCTGAGCAAGGGTCTAACCTAGGAAATGTGTCCCCATGTACTCCCCTGCTTTGTGAGAGGAGAGTACCCAGATAGGCAGGGACAGGATATGCATGACTCTTGGAGTCTTCTGTCTGAGTTTGGTATTTTTTGCATTTTCGGATGGCTTACCCATCAGGTGTCTGCCTGGGCGGGCGCTGGTAGTCATCGGCATTAACCACTGTTCTTTGTATGTCCCGTGTGGTCCAGAACCGTGACACATCTGATAATTAATCACCCCTGAACATCTCAATTAACCATTGGTGCCTGGGATGGCTTAAATATTTCAGTCCTATCAACAAGGAAAAATTAGATATTTGTTATTGCATCAGGTATGAAAATTTACACGTCTTTGTCTCCTAGGGTCAAACTAATGCATGAGGAACAAGATATAGATATGGCTTGGTTAGACACACAAGAATTCTTTTTATATCCTGGAGGGGGAACACACACACACACACACACACACACACAAACACATACACACATACTTGCACATTCATACATACAGCCAGAAATCTTCATTAATCTTTATCTTAAATCACTGGGTGTAGACAGACACCTCAGAGTCATTTAGTCTAATGATAGCCTCCCTCACTCAGGGTAAAAAATTCTTTCCTCCGTGGAGAAGTCACAGCCTGTTGGCTCAGCTCCTGTCAGCCTCCATCTGATGGCAGAATCCTGTGCTCTCTCCTGTAGGATGGAGAGATGTGGTCCTCTGTCAATTGCACCATCTGTGCTTGTGTGAAAGGCAGGACAGAGTGTCGCAAGAAGCAGTGCATTCCCATCAGCAGCTGCCCTCAGGTACGTGTGTAATGCAGGTTGACTTTCTCTTCACTGTAGTGTCTTTTCAAATGTCCTATGTGCAGCGTGGTCCCATGCTACCTCCTGAACACAGACTCCAGATCCGCCAGAGCTGTCATGTTCCCGAGTAGCCAAACGCCCCTTGCAAAGCTGGCTCCTTCTTTTCTGCAGATTCTAGCCTTGCATGAAAATAGCTAGCTCTTGCCTTGCTCTTCTCCCAACTCTGATTTCCTATGTTAACTTCTCTCAGCTTTTTAAAAAAACTTCTCCAACTCCTTGTTATATTTGCTTCCTTGTTTTCTTTTGCCGTGTTTTTTGTTGAACACCAAATCCATCTTTTGCCTTTTCTTCCTTTCTTTCCCTTCTCAAATCAGAGATTTCTTCTAATGGCCATTCAAAGCAATATGTGGTTGTTTATTAATAAACTCTTCAAGGGGTTTCTCCTGCTTAGCAGCATCTCCTGACTTCTTTGCTGAAGTTTTCTCTCTCTAACCCTGGCTTCCATTGTAGCCCCAAATGGAAATAGTGTCCTTATGGAAATATCTCTTTTCAAAAACCCATAGTCCCAGCACACTGAATAAAGAAACCATTATCTTCTAAAGCATGAGCTTCATTGAATTCACCTCAGCAACTTGAAACCTTTCAAGGTTTTATGCATTTTGGAAAAATGTCAAACCTATTCAATACCTTCCCATGAATGAAAAAAAACATATCCATATATTCAGGACATGTCCTCCCTTCTCTGTTATAGACAGCTTTTAATTTTATTCACATCTGTTATTATTATAAACAAAAAGTTGCTGTTTTTACTTGAGTGCCAAATGAGGCACAAAAAACAACAGCTGTTGCTATTGCACAACTGAATAAAGAGGGGAGAAAAAAAGGAAAAAAAAAAAAAACCCTAATTAGTCTTGCTTTAAAAAAGCTCAGACATAAAACTGAAAACCTCCCATAAAAGGAAAAAAAAGGAGATACAATAAGTAGACTTGAACATGGTCTGCTTATAAATATTCATTGGGAAGAATGGGATCACATCATTTATGCCAGTCCTCCGGGAACCCTCGCTGCTAATGAACTCTTGCAGCACATGTTAGTAATAATGGGCTTCCTTATTCTACAAGACAAAAACAGGATGCTGTGCCAACCTGGTGGCTCAAGTAACTAGCCTCAGCAGGCCGCTGTGGAGTTTCCAGCTTCACATGAGTTCTGCCACTTGTAGCAGGATTGATGGTTTTCATTGTGCTCTTGCTGCGGGGAGGTCAGCGCTCTTGCTGTCACTGGCGTCTCTGTAACGTTCCTTCTTTGTGGACCACATTTGGGCCGGGAGTACCCACCCCTCCAAGCGAAGGCTTTTTCCCCACCCCACCCCCTCCACGTCCTGTCGAAGCTCGTCAGTGCCCCTGACAAGGCTCCTGCCTCCAGGGCCACCTTTCTGTTTCTGGGCATCTTTCCAACCATTCCACACTTTCCCCTCTCCAGGGCCAGCACAAGGTCTTTGGAAGATAACTTAGTTCTACCATGGAAATCTTGTTAAAAACTTACTTCCCCTCCTCTACATTGCCTGGGGAAATTAAAAAAAAAAATAGGAGCAGCCTCTAATTCCTGCTCTATCCTTCCTGGCTACTGGACATCTCTTATTCCAGAAGCAAGTGTATCTTGTTGAAGAAGGGTTTTATGGCTGGATTCCCTGTCTACCCTCCCTGGCAACTCCCCCAGAGGCAAAGGAATGTCATTTGTGAGAAGGGCTTGGAGGGTTCCGGTGGGAACTGGATTGTCACGACACTGTCATCTCACCATCGCTAATATGTACGGAGGCTTTCTCTGTAGTCATAGGACTAATCTCATGTAACGCTGAGACCACTCCTCTGAGGTGGCTGCTGTTAATAGTCTCGTCTTACAGACAAGGCTGCAACATCTCCAGAGTTTCACAACTGAATTGCGTATAATCTAGGTGCTCTGACTTCACAGCTTGCCCTTGATTTAGTTCCATCTAATTTAGTGATATTACAGTGGCCACTTTCATCCCTTTTCAAAGAAGGGAGATGGCAGTTTCTGCCAAGATGCAGATGTAGGGAATCAGTCACATCTGGTTGGGGATTTGGCTTTAAAGGGCTTTTCTTCATTGGAGTAGAGCACCTTTCTCCATCCTCCTGGGGCCATCGTTCTGTGAGCCTGAGAGGACCTCACGTGGCTTTGTCCTCAACTGCTTTGTCATGAGAAACCAAAGGAGACCTCTGTGCTAAATAGAAACAGACAGCAGAGCTCTAGGCAATGAAAATACATTGTGATGCCCCCAAACTATGGGATAGCTGAATGGGGCTGGGTTTAAGTCTCATTCGAAGTCCTCATAGCCTTTAATGTACCATTTTAGATCTACCTGATGCAAATGAATCAGACCTGGGCTCTAGTTCTTCAATAATTAACCAGCATTTTTAAGTCAATCTAATTTTTTTTTTTGAGTACCTAAAGGTATTCTGGATGCAACTGACCAGTAGTGAATGAGTGAATGAGCAGGGTATGCTCTGTGTGGCTTTGACACAGCCCTTGGCAGCCTCTCGGTGGCCTGTGTGTCCTTAGTTCCCTGTAAACAGGGAGCAAGGACACCTGCATTTGGAGGGTTGTTGTGAGGTTTAAATGAAATAAAGTACGAGGAATGCACAGCACTCAGTCTTATGTATAGTAGATACTTTATAAATATTAAGTTCTCTTAAAGATAAAGGACTAAAAAGGATAAAAATCTGTAGTGGAAAAGAACACAGCCTTTAGGGTCATACAAAATTAAGTTTGATTTTGGGTTCTACCACTACTGTGTTGCATGACATCAATTTCTTCACCTGCAAAAAGGGAAATATTCAGTTCATGAGGTTCTTGTGCATCTTAATGACAATGATTATATTATTATTAATAATAATCTATATATTCATTAAACCTATAATATTCATTAAACCTTAATGTGTTGTAAGTGTAAATCATTGAATCTTTATAACTAACCTGATGTTAGGTAACATAAGTAAAATGTCGTTGTATAGCAAGATCTCCCTAAATGTTAATCTTCTTCCACCTTTTCTGTTTTCCTCTGTGATTAACCATTGAGTCAGAGATAAGACAACTGATTCTCTGATATGGGTCCTGAGAATATGCTTCCTCCTGTAAATGTCATGCATTAAAAAAATTTAAAGACATGCAATATAGGCAATAGCACTGTATTTCTAGAAAGGTAATGAAAAATTAGCATTTCAGAACTCACAGCTACATTGGCTTTGACTACACAACAATGACTTAACTTGGGTAACATATAACTTTCTGAAAGAAGAAATCTGACTGAATTTGATCTTTAGCACAGCTATTGCCCATATCCATAGGACCGGATGAGTATCAAGCTTGGATTACAGTTTATTGTTTGGGCTCCTCCAACAAGCAAAGACAGAAAGAAGGTTTTGCATGGATTGATAGGTTGACAGACAATTCCCATTTTTATGTGCGTGCACTTGGTCTCTAGAGGGCTGGATATGGATATCAGTGAAAAGGTTGAGTCCAGACTGTCTCCGTCTTCCCTCCATGTGAGAAAAATCACACCAATGAGCCCGTTAGGTATTATATTTCTTGGAGGATAAAAACAGGAAAGCTTTCTGAATGACTTTGCCTGGCCTTAGAACCTGATACTTGAAACTTCATTTTCACCATCATCATCACCATCTCGGCATTGAGTTCAAATACAGCTTGGACTGATTTCATTGGTTTATCTGGTATTAGATTTAAAAAAGAGATTTGTCCTCAGTAGACCCTGTTTCTTAACACTAACCTTTATTTGTTTTTCTTCTGATTAGGGTAAAATTCTCAACAGAAAAGGATGTTGTCCTATTTGCACTGAAAGTAAGTATACTCCTTTGAAAATGTGCTGTTAATATTTGTTTTGCATTTTATAATACAAGAAAAATAGTGGTGTAAGTTTTCTGCACACTTTATTTCTGCAGGTATAGGATGGGATCATTCTACCTCCCTACAGACACCTTAAGTCAATTGTAATCCTCTCACAGAAGCACATGTAAGACCAATATAGTTATTTCCATCAGAATTCGTTGCTATGAGAGATTAAGAAGATAAATAGTCTGATTAAGTTTTTGAAAGGACCAAATAACTTAATGTGCATTTTAACTGCTAATAGCATTTGCAGTCATAGTGGCTAAGATAATGATATCCAGCAAAACCAAACATGATACATAATTTAGGAGGGATTTTCCTTCTCTCATTATAAAACCAAACAATTGCACTTCCTCCTTCCTCACCCTACCTCCACCTCTTCACCATTTCACCTGGGCATAGCCAATGTTGCTGTTAGCAAAGACAAAACAAGAGGTCATTGGTTGTGACAATGGTTCTGACAATGGTTTTGCCTCCCTTTTATAGACATGTCACTTAACTAGATAAGAAATGTGTTCTGAGAAATGCATCCTTAGGCGATTTCAGCATTGTGTGAACATCATAGAGTGTACTTACATGAGCCCAGATGGTATAGCCTACTACACACCTAGGCATAGCCTATTGTTACCAGGCTACAAACCTGTGCAGCATGTTACTGTACCGAATACTGTAGGGAATTGTAACACAATGGTGAGTATTTGTGCATCTAAACATATCTATACCAGAGAAGGTATGATAAAAATACAGTATTATAACCTTATGGAACCACTGTCATCTAGTTTATGTGGTCTGTCATTGACCAAAACATCATCATGTGGCACATAACTATATTTTTATCTGAGATCTTGAAGATTCTTTCTAAACATGACCTACTCTGAAAGCTGTCTGAGACTCTGCTGCTCATCACACAGAGTGCAGCAAAAGCTGTCATATCATCCCCACATGTACATATATGCCTACATCTAGTAGCAAATTGCCATTTTAGTCCCAAATTCATAGGGTTTTGAGATAGCTTCCTGAAATGTTTCATTGAAAGAGGCGTGTTAGTAATGTCACTGTCCAATTAGTTCCAATATATGACAAGCAGGATTAACAAAGCCATGAAATCTGTCAGAGAGTATTTTATGAGCCAGTTGAGTTTAGAGAAGTAGGCTTGATGACAGTTGAAAGCAGCTTTCACATGGAAACAGTTTTGTTTCTTCCACTTACCTAAAATCAGAGTTTATATTACTAAGAGTTATCTCGACTCTGTTATTTTTAAAATTTTGATTAATTGGTGCTTTTGGACAATAGATATGTAGAGACATTATATATTACATATTATATATTATATATATCTACTACACATTATTATTTTCAGAGGCAGAGAGCTATTAAACAATTGCATGCTGGATAAAAGTGCTGGTTGAATTAACAGAAATTAAATTATAGATTTAATAAAAGAGCTTTCCTTCAAAGATAATGAAGTACATAAATAATTCAAAGGAGGCCAATGAAGTATGACTTAGTAGAGTCCAGGAATAATGCAGGAAGAAGAATTAGCTATGATTAACACACTAGTTGATCTAAAAACAAATATATAGACTATTACATTTAATCATCCTCCCAGAGACCCTTGGAGGAAACTGTGGATGGTTCGGTGGATGCCTTCAGCTTAATTCCTTCCTGGATGAGCAGAATCGAGCCTACACTGCTGTAGTTTCCCTCTGAATCATGTGAACTGGAAATCGCATTTCCCTATTAAGTGGCTCCCAGATGAAGCAGAGACAGCCCTCGCAGGAACTCCTAGTATGTTCTAGTTAACCCTTCCCGTTTGCAGGCGCGCAGACATGTTACAGCTGCAATCGCATTGCTGTCAGGCAGGCTCACTGCTTAGCAGCTTCATAAAAACACGTGGCCGACCTTGTACAGAAACAGCCTGCATATTGAACGATGTGACTTTATGTTGCAAGAATCAAGAAGGTGATTATTGAGATAGTTAAGAGAAAATCCACGTTTCATTATTAGTTTACTAGTTTATTCATTATGAGCTGGCCTTTCCTAGCCATTAGAAGACTGGTAACTTATTATAAAGAAAAAAAAAGAAACAGAAAAAAGAAGTATAGAGAGATGGGCACAGTAAATAGAACCAAGCTTTTAACCAGGCATATTAAGTACTGTATGGTGTTACACGTGTGAATGAGCCCATGCCTTCCATCGCTGAGAGAGGCGATTGGCAAGGGAGAAAGCCACCCAGCTGGCGGGGCACCAGGAGGCCACTCACTCCGCACCTGCATCTAGCAGGTCAGCCGCTGCTGGAAGAGCCCAGGCATGTGGTTCTCTGTCCAAATCTAAATTATGTCATCAGATGGCTATTTCTCAATTTCCTTTGGTGTTCTTTCCATCTGTTTACTCTCTCCTGCTCTCCAGCAGTTCTTCTATCATTGCTGTAAAACACATTCTCTTTGACGAGGCTTATTTGTTCAGACTGAATTAAGAGATGGGATGACTTCCAAATTTTAAGCAATGCCCAGTGTTTCATAACACATTCAGGTAGACTTAGTCAGATGTCCTCTAGCTGTGGCCTAAGGACCTCTTATTCTGAAATTCCTTTGTCATTGTATCCAGGATCTGGAACGAACCTTAGGGCTCATTTTTTCCTCCTTTGTAAATTCTGAAAGCGCTCCTGATATATGGACTTCTAGCATAGAGAAACCAAGGCTGAAACTGCAAACTAAGGCTGGTCTTTTCTAAAGCCAGAAAAACAACTGATTCATTGATTTATATGTTATTAAAACACAAATTCGTCTCTCTCTCTCTCATACACACACATACACACACACACACACACACACACACACACACGCACACACATTCCATTAGGTTACTGCGAAGTTTTCAACCTCAGTCTTATTGACAGTTTAGCCAGATAATTCTTTGTTGTGGGGAGCTGTCCTGCACATTGTAGAATGTTTAGTAGCATCTCTGGCCTCTACCCACTAAATGCCAGTAGTAACCCCCCCTCTAGGTTGTGACAACCAAAAATGTCTCCAGACACAGACAAATGTTCCCTGGGGGATAAAATCACCCCTGGTCGAGAACCGCAGGTATTCTGGACGGGGGAAATAGTATGTGGAATGCAGAGATAAACAGCTATGGTACTAGGAGCAATAACTTACTCTCAATACATCTTGATTAGATGCAGTAGGAGAGTGAAGTGAGACCAGAAGCTTTAGGTTTAATAGAATATGTTTCTGTATTTTAATTCCCTAGCCCTACAAGAAATTATAAAGGCATAATTATATCTTGATTGATTAAAAGTTGCTGTCTTTGCTTTCATTACCAAGAAGCTAGAAATAAATTTGCAGCCCACCTCTAATGCAGTTTTTGAGTAATAAGCTTACTTCTGACTTCATCATATATGCTCACTCTTATGTATTTTGAATTATTTAGTATGTATTTCTGTAAGTTATTTCCAGTCCTATTTTGCAAGGAGTCAAGAACACGTGTACATGCATACATAAATGAGGTGGCTTGAGTACAGAGCTTCGAGTACTCTAAAATTTATTTTGATTATCTTTAGTAGTTTAAATGAGTGTGATATTGTTTCCAGCAGTGGTGGCATTGCATTGCCTGTTTCTAAAATCCCACAGAATTTCTTCTTTATTGCCTAGGTTAGTCTTAGTCTTGGTAGTGTTTGGGGGCTGTCTCAGATTTCTGAAAGTGGTTGCAAAGAGGAAATCTGAAGTAAAATTTTTATAGGCCCCTCTTTACAACAGCCAGCGATAATGGTAATTTACAATTCTGTAAGTAAGAAACAGTAATGGAGGCAGAAAACTGGCTGTACTCCCCATAGTAGGACGGGATTTGCAGGCTTGGCCTGAAGGGCAGTGATGATTCTATTACACTAAAAAAAAAAAAAAAAAAATTCTCTTAAAATCAGACCTGAAGGAAGTATGAAAATCATTGCTGTCTTTTAATAACATGGGACATTCTCTCTTTCTCCCTATCCAACTGAAAAAAGTTAAATTTGGTTTGGATGACTTATTGAAAATAAAATACTTGAAGTGAGCTAAACAAACTTTATAAAGCCTTCGTGCAAGTGCTGTTTCTTGCCGAAGTATGAGGCTGCAGCCTGAAGCCAGTCTCACTTTGCCTCTGCCGAGCCTCGTGTGACCACGAGGTCGGTGCCAGGAAGGCCACTAGCATTTGGTTTATGTGAAGTGTTGTTTTACTGTGTGTTGGCAAATAGTAGGTGAAATCTTGACCTAACCACCCAACAGAGACCTGAATCAGATAAATTCTTTGCTGGCAGAATATCTGTTTTCAGACCTGGAAATAATATTTAGCGTCATTCACTGATAAGAGGTGTGTGCGGGGGGTGTGTGTATGGAGAGAGAGAAAGAGAGACTGACAGATTGATGATATGAGAAAATTTAATCTTGTAACTATCTATAAAATCAGAGGCAACCAAAGGCAGCCTAGACATGGATACCCAAGCCCAGGTCTCGCAGCTGCATTAAGCTGTACCTGTAGCCACATCAGACCTAAGCATCAGAATCCCAACCCAAAAGAAAAGTTCCCAATTACATAACACGGAGGCGGGTAGGGTATACCGAGCACAGATGTGCATTTAATTGAAATAACTTCAACTTCATGTCCCGCAAGTAACAGGAAATATCAAATTTCAGCAACTCAGGGTGCGAGGAGGCTCGCAGTTGCCAGGTGACTTTTTA
This sequence comes from Propithecus coquereli, assembly GCF_000956105.1. Lineage (NCBI taxonomy): Eukaryota > Metazoa > Chordata > Mammalia > Primates > Indriidae > Propithecus > Propithecus coquereli. Next base: position 4,254,999 of record NW_012137636.1, on the reverse strand, counting down.
AACCCCCCAAGGGTTAGTTTCCAGCTGCGTGCAGCGTTGGTGAGCCTGCTCTCCCGGAGGGAGGGCCCATGCCTGCCAGATACCCACTGCAGCCCCAGCTGTTTTTGGCACATCTGACTTAAGCCCCCTGGGATGCCGACAGGTATCTCCAATTAAGCAGAGTAGCTGTGGGAGGGGGAATACAACAACAATTTCATTTATTTCCTTGAAAAAAAGTAATGAAACGGTGACCTTGGGGCCTATTTTATGAGAAATCTCCACTGATAGAGGTTCCACAAATTAGTAATTCCGTATTTTTTTGAGCAAGGTTTCTGGCCTCCAGGACTGTAAGCAACTCCAGGTCCCTTAGCACCAAGAGTCTGTCCTTAACTCAGGAAAGCAAGGAAATTTGAAACCAGAGCTCAAGATGCTTGTAGAATAAGAATTTGTGGTGTTGACTTTAGCCCTGCCAAGGAGGTGTTAAGCTAAGTGGCCACCGAAGTTTCTGCTGGAGCATCTGGCGTTGGGCTTGACGCTGCTCCCGAGGCCCAACGGCAGACTGGGGTGGCAAATAAAACCCAGCCCTGCCACACGTGGCGGCTGGGAGACCCCACACCGGTGGTGGAAGAAGCAGTGGAAGGAGCATGAGGAAATCGGTTTGTTTTCTCTTTTATATGCTGTTCTGTTCTAAGGGATGCTGTTATTTTAAATTTTCTTGCTGCAAATTAGTGCAGAGTGGAAGGAGACTGAAGTTATTAAGGATCATCTTTTCTCCATCACCTATTGCCAGTTCCTACAGGCTGCTAGTACTCGCTAAGCTCTCGATAAGTGAGTTTTCAATTAGTTAATCACCACCACCATCATCTTCATCAGATAACCACAACAGCAATAATAGCAACGGCAGTAGCAGCAGCAGCTAATATTTATTTAGCATCTGCTGTATGTCCAAACACTGTCATGGGTTGTCTCATTTGATCTCATCTGATTGTCACATCCATCTTGCGCTTAAGTAATGCTATTAACTCCATTTTACAGCCTGAGGGAACTGAGGCTTAGAGATTAAGAAGGACACCTGAGGAAAGTGGTGAGGCCTGAATTCTTGCCAGGCAGGCTGCCCCTAAAGCTTGGGCTGGAATTACTTACCTTGGCTTCCTTGTCATCTTGTGCAGTTCGATAACCAATTGCAGTTAAGAAGGGGAGGAGAAGGTCTGGAGGGCTTTACAGCTTGTCCAAGTTGCAGATTGGAGAAGGACGTTAAGAGGAGCTTCCAATTTAACAGTGTTTCCCCCCCACAACCCCACCTTTGGAGAAATGGGTTCTCAAGTGCCCAGGCTTTCTTCTACCTGGCGACACCTCCACCTTTCTGCTCAGGTGCAGAGAAGTGATGGTTAGTATGCTCTGAGCTCACCAACAGATCAAACTGGCTTGGTTTTCCATGTCTGCTCATTTTTCCATGTTTTTTTTTTTTCTCCTGGAAACTCAGAGTTGCCAGGGCAAGGGAAGATCTCCCCAAATTTTCTTACAATATTAAAATACATACTGTTTTAAACTTGAAATCACTCTATGTAAGATATAATTTCCACCAGGAATGAGACAGAGCAGAGTTACTTTGCCTCTAGAGCTCATCAGCATGTCAGGATCAGGGAATTGTTTAAGTGAAAGGACCTTAATATGAGGTCCGGTTTGCAGGTGAGGAAACTGAGGTTCACGGGTGTACTAACTGGAAGAGCTGGGATGAGGACCAACATTTTTTAAATCTCCTAATCTAGTATTCATCCTATAGGTCTCCTTGGAATTTTCTTGCTCGGGAAAGTTGTTTTTAATATAGATATAGCATTATTATATTATTCAATTAAAAGCTAGTTTCTTGCCTACTTTTGAAAGAGTACATTTTGCATAGAGAAAGATATGCAAATTCATTATTACACATCTGGTACATTTTAGCCAAGGCTGCCATCTTGAATCTCAAGAAAGATGTAAAAACCCAGTTTTGCCTGAGGGGACTTGTGACCCAAATTCCTTAGTGATGGCACACCTAAAATACAGATAAATGACAAAACGAATTAACAGTACACACTCAGAAACTGTGACACTGAAAAAAATACACTTTTTGGAAAATACTGTATAATGAGATACACATTACTGTATGCAAAGCAGAGGCAGATTTATTCCTCTCTGGGGGTCACGTCTCCTTTGAGCAAAATGAGAACAACAAAAATTGCTACTTCTGCTACCTGTGCAGTTGCTCCAGTTGCTAGCAGTGATGTATTGAACGTTAGTCCACATCGGGCATTGTGATAAATGCTCTCCTCTCCATGTGTTTTGCCACTTAGTCCTAACAGTGATCCTGTAGATAGAAGCTATTATTATCCCCATTTTACAAATAAAGGATCTGAGGGTCAGAGAAAGTAAATAGTGTGAGGTCAGCTAATACACTGGTCCACGAGACTCCAAAGCCAAACTTTCGAGCACTGTTCTATGATCTCTACTGACTACATTTTTATTTGTTTTGGAGGTTTGCTTCCAAATATATATGAGGTTTTCCAATTTCTTTCTTTCATACATGAGTAGGGACTTCTATTTAAAGAAATTGTATTTACTTACCTTTTAAAACTTATCTACATGTATGAGGTCCCTTTAACCCCTTCAATCTCTTGGGTTCCAATACCTTAGTTCGAACCTTTGCTGGGAGTATGGAGAAATGACTCGTTAGCTGTGCTATGTCTGTCCCTGTGATGTGAAATTCACATTTATGAATGCTGTCATTCTTTCTCCCGTCACAGTCCCCTTCTGGGTTAGTACTCTCTGCCCTCGATCTTCACACCATCCCTCCATACTGCCTTTCCTCATCTCTCTTTAGTACATGTATCCACTCTCCTTTCTTTTTTTGCCTTTTCATCTTGTAAATTCACAGCTCCATCTCCATGGTACCCCCTCTGTAGTTACTTTCTTACTCTGGTTTCGTATTAGTTTAAACTTCTAGGTCTTTAACATATCACTTCTTGACAAGATACTAATACGGTAGATCTCGGCTTTTCATCTTTTGGGAGAGCACATTCTTCTTTCAAATTACTGCATTTGAATTTTATTAACAGTTGCTACCTTTGATTCACCAAATTCTCTGAGCTGGGAGTTGGATGGAGGGGTTAATGGCTGTTTCCAACCCCTATTTGTTGACTGAATTCTGGTGTCGCCATGATCCCAGCTGCACAGGTTTTGTGACTTAATGTTATTTCTCATACTTTTGGCATTTCTCTCCCACGTTGCTAATCAATCATCACGTCTGGTTGATTGTCTCTTTGTGTTTTTTTTTCCGATAAACAATTTCTTTCCCATTTCCACAGCAGCCACACCCTCCTCCTATTGCCTGCAACTACCCTCTGTCTCTTCTCCATTAGCCATTTTTGCATACCACTGCCAGAATCCAAACTCAGCTCTCATGAGAACCTACCCCAGCTTTCTTCACTGGTCTCTTGCAGAGTTTCTCAAAGTTTGTTTTATAAAACACCAGTGCTGAGGAATAGTAATGAGTAATATTTTCAAAACAAGGTTCTATGACTAAATACACTAAGGAAATGCTGGGTCAAGTAAACTTCAGTATGTTTCCTTACTGTAGAATTCTCAGGGCTCTTTATGTGCCAATGTGCAGGGTGACCTTTCAGGAGGGTGATGGAGTATTAAACACCTCCCGGACTAATTGGAGCTGCAGGGCATTTAAAAAAAGGTTTCTACGTATTTTGGCAGAGCAAAAGCAGGATTGATGTTTTGTAGGAAACATGTTAAGAAATGTTGGTTCCTTGGAATACATTTAAACTTCTGGCAATAAATCGCGGGTATTTGGACAACTTGTGTGTCTCATATCTCCCAAAGTAGCTCCCCATTCAGGTCAGGTTGGCCTCCTGTTCTTCTTGTACAAGCTGCCTTCTTTCCTGTGTTCATGACTTTATTAATATTCTTCTTTTGGCCTACAAATGGCCTTATTCCATTCTAGACCCATTTTATATGTCTACATTTTATATGTCTCTCAAAGTCTAACTCAACTCACATATCACATTTCAACAAATCTATACCTTGTATGTCTGTCGTGGTCTTATTCAAGTCTATTTTAGCCAGCATTAGATACTATTTGCTAGATTAGCATAGCATTTATAATAATAGAACTAACAATTACTACTCTCTGAGCATATCTTATGTTCTTGGCACCTTTGCAGTGCTATTTTTATCTTTATCACCACCCTGAAAGGTAACTGTTCTTAGATCCATCCTATATGTGAACAAACTGAAATTATGTAGGAAATTTGTGTGTGATTTTATAGTCATTAAGTGGCAAGACCAGGATTCAAACACAAGACTCTCTTCAAAGCAATATGCACAATGTTTGCAAAGCTCTAAGGTGGCTTTGAAGCTGGAGGCCAGGTTAACCTGGTGACGTGAAACTCATCTCTTTAGTTCAGGTACACAGCTTTCTTCGTTGGTAAATAAGAACTTCTAGTTTAAAGAGGGGAGACTTGGATGGTGAGAGTGGCAAAAATGCAGCTTCTACATCAAGTTTGTATTAAAACTTGGTGAGTTTTCAGCATTCTAGACATACTCTGGAGGACACTAATAAAAAGCCAATACAGACCCTGAGCTCAGGAACTTGTAGTTGGGGAGATGAAATAGAAACACATTAGATAAGAGAATCAGATAGTACAGGTTATAATTAACTTCCAGATAGGGGTTCTTAATCTGAAGTTCACAGACCCCTAGGATATCATTGACCAGCCTTGGGACAGGGTGTCTGTGAACCTCTGCCTTTGAAAGGATGCACTCATGTGCATTTGGGAAAAGCGTGTCTACATGTTTCTTCAGATTCCCAATGACCTCTGCGGCCCCAGTTAGTAAACAAGTTTTCAGGATGCTGTGGTGTAGGCAGTAAGTCTGTACCATAAGTCACAGTGGGGAAGGCAATGGCTTTAGAGTCACAGAGACTGGGCTGGACTCTGTCTTTACTGTATTGGCTGAGTGATCGTGGGCAACAAGATAACCTCTCCAAACACATGGCTAAGAAATAAGGGTAATAATATACAATGTGCAGAGATATAGTGAGGGTGAAAGGAGATACTAAAAATACAGAAAGCATGTGGCACAGTACCTGGCATAAACTAGTTTCTCTGTACTAGTCTCTGTGGCTATTGTGAAGTACATTAGTTTCCTATGGCTGCGGTAGCAAATTACCACAAACTTGGTAGCTTAAAACAATACGCACTTGTTATCCTACAGCTCTGGAGGTCAGAAGTCTGGAATGGGTCTCAGTGGGCTGACACCAAGGTGTCAGCAGGGCTGCGTTCCTTCTGGAGGCTGAGGGGAGACTCTGTTCCTTGCCTTTTCCAGATCCCAGAAGCTCCCATATTCCACCGTCTTGGCTCTTTCCTCCACCTTCAAAGGCAGCAATGGCAGGTTGAGTCCTTCTCACGCAGTGTCACTGTGACACTCATGTGCCTGCCTTCTTCTTACACCAAGGACCCTTGTGATTACACTCATCCCTCTCAGATCACGCATGTTCGGCTCCCCATCTCATGGTCAGCAACCTCCGTTCCACTTGTGGACTTCTTTCCCTCTTGCCATGTGAATAACACATTCATAGCTTCTGGACATTAGGACACGGACATCTTTGGGGGAGCCATTATTCTACCCACTGTACTTGCTTATATTATGAATTAGAATTAAGTTATTTTCTAATGTTGTTCTGATTTAGCTTTTTGATTTTGACAGTACTTTTTGGTGGGGTAGGTTGTCCCTATCAAGTGGAGAAATTGGACTTCCAGAGAGTGAAAGGAAATTGCTGCCCAAGTGAGTATCTGAGGGCGCAGATTCGAATTTTTCAGTTAGTTTTCTTGGTATCAGACATAGTTGCCCCTTAATGTTCCTGACTTTTCAGGTTTTTTCCTAATGGTTTCTTTGTTCCAAGAGCATTCATTTGTTTTTTTCAATTAATTGATTAAGCAAAATTCTTGTGGTTTCCTGTCATATGTATAATGTCACTTAATTATTTTAGTAAGTTCAGTATGGGAAATTTATTGTTTTCCACCAAAATATATTCTTAAATTGATTAATTAACCCATTTATTCAGTAAGTATTTATTGATACCTGATATGTATTGTACCAGGCATTGCTGTGAGTAATGCAAAGATGAATTCATTTATCACATATATACAGTCATGCATCACTTAATGATAGGGATTCATTCTGAGAAGTGCGTCATAAGGCACTTTTGCCACTGTGTGAACATTGCAGAATGTACTTACAGAAACCTAGATGGTTAGCCAACTGCACGCCTAGGCTATATGGTATAGCCTATTATAGCCAGGCTACAAACCTGTGCAGTATGACTGCTGTAGGCAATGGTAACACAATGATAAGTATTTGGGTATCTAAAAATACCTAAACATAGAAAATGCACAGGAAAAATACAGTTTTCTAACCTTATGGGAACACTGTTGTATATGTGGTCTGTTATGTGGAGCATGACTGTATTTAGGTCTTCTTATATACAAGGCAGGGTGCCAGACACTGAAAAATATACATAAAATTTGCATATAAGGAGTTTAAGGCCTGGTTTAGGAGTTAAGGATACATTATAACTATAAGCTAGGGAAGAAGGTGATTTATCATAAGCAGGCTATGGGTTTGGTACACTGTATTTTTGACCCCCAATTGGAAAAACTTAGTGTGACTACAAGATAGAGTATTTGGAACTAAGACTGTCCCAGAGCATCTGAGCTATGTGATCAGTTTTGGTTTTGGAATTTAGAGGAAAGAGGACTTTGGCTGAGGCATCAGGGACATTGCTGTGGTGAGTTGGCCTCAATGCCAAGAGCTGTGAACAGTGGGGAGGGGGTTGGGCAGGCCTGGCCACTGTGGGGCCAGCCTGAGAGGGGGGCAAGCTTTCCGTGCCCTGGGGAGGACCTGGAACCGCTGCATGGCTTCAGGTTTGGATTTAGTTTAGATTGCATCTTATAGTTAGGGACTACTTCCTTTGTTTGCTTTTTTGTTTCAAGTTGGTGAGCACATGGGATTATGGGAAATGTAGGAAAGCAATTTTATACCCTTAGTGGTATCCCTGCACAACTTTTTTCAAATGCAGATTGGTTACTATTTCTGGTGGATTATGCGTTGGTGGAAGGAGACCCACTGCTCCCTCCCCTGCCCCCACCACCATACACACAGTAAGTGAAAGTAAGTTCTCAGTTTAAGAGGCCAAGGATGTAAAGTTTTATAGTCATCGAGATGCCACTTGGTGAAGCATCTGGCAGCCCTCAGATCCCTTGGGAGCCAACAGCGATCGGTGACACTGCTGTGTAAGACCAGGGGCTCCTTCATGGAGAAGTTCAGGTCCTGTGGGTCACGCCACAGCCTCTGCTTATTGGAGGCTTTCATCACCATTCAGGCGGAGCCTGGACAAACAGCCTAAGAGCTTGCGTCACGGGGAATGTTTCTAACCCCAGCCTTTCCTGATTCTTGACCCGAACTTGGCATCATTGCAGCTCTTACCTTTCTGGGGTTTTCAGGAACTCCTGTGTGACATAGTGACCTCTGAGTCCCATGGGACCCATTTCCCTGCAGTTTGTGTTGAGAAGGTTTAAAGCTGTGTTTTTTATTTGATAGGCTTCCTCATGGTTAGAACACTGCTCTGGGAATGCAGTGTGCTGGTGTGGTATGATGAGTCGGAGAGACGTCTCTCTGTTCAGAAGTAATAGACTGAGGACAAAAGTTCCATTCTGTGTTTTCAAAGCAAAACACATTTCAGTGACTGGGGGAAATCTCATGACATGTTAAGTAAAAAGCAGGAAATAAAATTTCATGTACAGGATTATCTTAACTATGTTAGAATACACACACACACACACACACATATCATTATAAATAGTGGTACTTGCTTAGTGGCAGAACCGTGAATGATACTTTATTTTATTCCATATGCTTTTCTGTTTTTGTTTTGTTCTGTTTTGTTTTAGGGGAGGGAAGCTAGAGTCTTCTCAGTTTTTCTAACTTCTTTATAACATGGGATTGTATAATTTTCTCTTAATTTTCTTTGACAGTTGTTTTGAGAGTAATCACCACTCTCAGAAGAAAGGCATTTCATTAGAATAAATATATCCATGGCAGAAATAAATGTACCTGATGTGGTTAGGAGAAAAACATTGGCACTATGATTTTGGAGGCAGCATGACTCTCTTAATTCTTGTAGCAATCTTATTAAAGTATGATACATCAAAGTGATAGGTCTTAATCCAGCATTTTTAACTTTTTAAAGAAAATATTCTTATTTCAAAAGTACACATAGTCATTGTAAACAATGAAATGTAAGTGTAGATAATAATGTGAATGCACATAAACCAGAAAGAAGAAATGTTACACATAATTCCATTAACCTAGAAAAAAACCCTTAATATTTGGATTTACACACTTCCTATCTTTTTTCCCCCTTTACCTGTGCATTTGTATGCATATATTGAAAACAAACCAAAACAAAAATGAGATCCAATGATTTGACCTACAGGACTCTGAAAAAGAAACGTGCCACCGGTGGTAAACCGGCATTTCTCTCTCCATCCTCTGACTTACGCGTATTCAAGCAAGATTCATTTTAGGATGGTCTGTTTCTATAGCTCCTCCTCCCTCCCCCTGACATCCACGCCAAGCTTTCCAGAAGAGTATGACCGGACATCTGGACATCTTGGACTGAAGCTCATTTCACTGGGTCTGCTGGAAAAAAAATTATATGAGGATACAGTGTTCATTTTGTCCCCTAAGTGTTCTTTAGCCTTTTTCCTTTTTGGCCAGGCAGATTTTTGTAACCCTGAGATTTTCACTTTCTGAAACTGTACAGTGCACGTGTTCACTGCTCCTGCAGGATCTGGCACAGGGACCTTAAAGTGCCAGGAAAATGGGCCAAGGTTTCAAAATTATTTTAGCTCATGATACAAATGTCCCCAAATGCAACACATAATTCTCAGGCATCTTTACAGTCATGAAATTTTGTTGGCTTCTTTTATATTGCTGTCACATAGAAAAATCATCCTGATTTCCAAACCCATCCCTTCCATGAGTTAGGGCCTCTTGCAAAATAACTTTCCTGACAGCACTGTTCACACATGATTTCCCTTGCCTGGGGTCTCCCTGGACTCTCCTTGCTTCCCACCCAGCTATGAGCAAGCACAGGCTTCCCCAGGGCTACTCTAGGCAGTAGATTTTCTGTTGCTTCTTTGAGGACTTGCTTTGTCATATAATGGGCCTCAGCTACACGTACCCACATTTTCACTCTTAACAATAAAGCAAAACAAAATAAAACAACAATAACAAATCAAAAACAGAAAAGCATAAGAAGAAAGAAATAAGTGCCACTCTTGGTTCTGCCACCAAGTACTAACCACTGTTTACAATTTTGGAGTGCATGTGTGCATTTATTTTAACATAGTGAAGATTATCCTATACATAGAATTTTGTTCCCTACTTTTCACATACCATAAGCATTTCCTCAGTCATGAACATTATACAGAAACTTCAATGACTAGATAATAGCTCATTTTATGGATCTACTACAATGTGCTTAGCTGTTTTTCTAATATTAGGAGACAATCTAAATATTAATTTTGTGATGTTGTATCCGTGGTCAGTGGGCATGTAGAAGATCTTGGCAAATGTTAGCTATTAAGTGGTTCAATTAATGATAATTTGATGCCGTTGTTGTCAGCACAGCAGGAGAAGCTGTGGGCTGTCCCTGGCGCAGGAAGAAGATTGACTCAGTAGAATGTAGGCAGCAGGTGTGGGCATTCCCTGGCCTGCTCCCCTCTGAGAGAGAACTTCCTCAGGGGTATAATTTCAACCCCTTCAGTAGTGCTTGGACTTTCCAAGCCGAGGTCCATCTGTTATAATCTTGAAAGCTCAAAAACCTTAGATTGGTTCTGGGCTTTCTTGCAGAGTAGGTGGAGTTAAGAACCCGAAAAAGCCCTTCTCCTGAAAGTGTAGCTGGTGGTCACATTAATATTTAGTCCTTTCGTGGCATAGGGTGATATTAACTGCGAACTATCATTCTCCTGATGCCACTTGGGGTGTCCCAAGGAACTGCCTTGTTTTCTGCCAAGCAAAAAGCAACATTTTCATGCTAAAGAGGGAATCCATTTGTCAGAATGTGAGGGAAATGTGTGAGAGGATGATTTCCAAAGTAATCACATGGAGAAAGGACTGGAAAATGCACTATGAAGGCATTAGACAGGTGGGAGCACTAGTTGGGGAGATAGAGGATTAGGAAGGTGGGGGCAGGGTACAATGTGAAGCAACAGCCAGGGTAAAATTGGGGTCACAAGGAAAATGACCAAGAAAAGAATAAGCAAGGAACAGAAATGGGAGGTGAATTCAAATATAACTGCTGAGCTTTCAAAACTTGTGCCTCCCACCTGCTTCTACCCTCCTCCTCTGAGTAGTAGTGCCTTTTATATATTCTTTAAAGTATTTATTCATTGAAATTCTCCTACACACCAAAACTCTTTTTTGAGTTTCTATCAAATTTTGACAAAGAAAACTTATTTAGAACAAGAAATTAATTTATCAAATTCCAAATATATGTGATTTGTATGAAGTCATATGAAATTGACGTACGGAAATGACATAAGGTATCGTAACATAAAACAACATTACTCTCCAAACACTTTAGAAATTAAAAGCAAATGTTTGCATTGGATCCCATTGGTCCTATCAGATCAGTTGGCATATCCTTCCTCTATCTTGACTCAATCCTTCCCTTAGATATTCAGAGCAATTAATTATATGACGTTCTTAGTTCTCATATTCTCAACCTGGCGTTTTTATTCTGGTTATTATCCTTGACCTGGCTATTATTCTGGTATTGACTGGAAGTCGCTCTTTTTATTACAATTCTTTCATCATTTGGGCTGATTTCTCTAAATGAATTCATTTCCTGGTTGTTCATGCCTCCTTGAAAACAGATAAAATATCTTTCCATGGAGAGCAACAAACCAAGGCCAAGTTTTGTTTTAAAAAAGAAGCAATATTTAATTTTCCTTAAAAATCTTTGAGACACCTCAAAACATAAAACTTTACCCTGGTCTCATAAATATTTGAATTAATGGTATTTCAGAGTGATGAATCTATTGAAATTTCTTAAATGTACTAAATGATGAATTTTGTGACTTTTTTTTTTTTTTTACCCAATTTTACATTTTGGTACATAGCTCAAAAGATAGGAAACTTGTATTTCTAGAAAACATGTACAGACCATCTATAAATATTATCAGTAATTTGTTTCCCGACACTATTAAACATGTATCTATTTGGCAGTTCTATTTATTTGTCCGAAGTAAATATATGAATGTTGAATATCATATATTTAATTAAGATCATGAGTAACATTTAGTATATCGTGTTTCTAAATTTTTTAAATTAGTTAAATGGAAAGAATACTAACATTTTGGTGTATTGTCACTTATGTTCCTGCCATTTATTGTATGTATTTATATACTTATTTTGTTCTTGTTTATGTGGGTTCTTAGTTATCTTAGCTGTTTCTTCATCCCTTCCATTAAGACCACAGAAGCATATCAAGGCTACAAAATAGAGATGCTTTAAAAATTCAGAGGTGTTATAAATAAATAACTTTTAAGTATAAAAGCACCAGCAAGTGTTATATGAATATTAGATGAGGTATGGCACAAACCTTTAAAAACGACCACGCATGTTTTCGTGCGTTGATTTCCCTTAGTGCATCTCTGCTAAGGCCCTCCCTCACCTGGCAGGTGCCCCCGCCAGGGTTATGGCAGGGACCCCTGATTTCTGTGTGAATCCTTGGCTTGATTTGTGACCCTCCTTTTGTCTCTCACTCATCCGCAGAGCCTGGTGTTTGCACGGTATTCGGAGATCCCCACTACAACACTTTTGACGGACGGACATTTAACTTTCAGGGGACGTGTCAGTACGTTTTGACGAAAGACTGCTCCTCCCCTGCCTCGCCCTTCCAGGTGCTGGTGAAGAACGACGCCCGGCGGACCCGCTCCTTCTCGTGGACCAAGTCCGTGGAGCTGGTGCTGGGCGAGAGCAGGGTCAGCCTGCAGCAGCACCTCACCGTGCGCTGGAACGGCACGCGCATCGCGCTCCCCTGCCACGCGCCGCACTTCCACGCCGACCTGGACGGCTACCTCTTGAAAGTGACCACCAAAGCAGGTGGGGCTTCCCGCGGTGCCGGGCTTCTGTGGCCGCCCTCTCGCTTTCCCCTCCACCTCACCAACCCGCTCAGGAGCGCCGCCACTTGGTTAGAGTGCTCAGGAGATGTGCCTCCTCCTGCTCCTCCTCCTCCCTCCTCCCCCTTCCTTCTGTTCCTCCTTTTCCTCCTCCTCCTTCTGTTCCTCCTCCTCCTCGTCGCAGGAAAACCCCGAGGCAGATCTGTATTCCAGCTGCAGGCCTTGCCTCCCCACTCACAGGAGAAGGCACATCCCAGAGATGCCACAAATAGTTGGAGACATTTGTACCTTGTGGAGCCTTGCACTTAGACATCAGTTACACCAGTCTTGCAATCTTCTGATATCCAGAACCTTTCCATCCTCCTTCTAAAAATAGCAGTTGTACTCTCTAAATAACCTCTCTCTCAAGTTTTGTTGCTGTTTTAGGCCATTGGTGTCCTGCCTGGAATTGTCAGTGTCTCTCCCAGTTCAGCCAGTTATGCGCAGTTTCACATCTGTGAGAAAGAGTGTTTCTGTGTTAGCATCTGTCCAAGAAGGCGGGCAGGAGGAGTCCTCAAAAGTAAACAGCTTAGTACCAGTGATGTTTAAAAGAAACACAAATGTCTACAGAAAAAGAACTTGTTCTTACAGACTCCTGGTATGCACCAGGGGCAGCCTTATCCCATTCATTTTTCCTATGCCAAGGAAAATGAGGCCACCACCCATGGGTGTGCAGATGGGAGTGGGGATGACAGGAAGCACATGTGACCAGGAGCCTTGTCCACTCTTGGCACTGGGGAAGGATGCTGTCTGAGGTGATGGCTTGAACCATTCTGCTAGAGGACGCTCAGTATGCTTGCTTTGAAAGCACTTCCCTCTGCTTGACCTTGGGCACGTGAAGCTGGCCACAGAGACCCTCTCTCAGCACCCCATGTTGCCTTTGGCTCACTGGACCCTACATCTCCACTCCATGGGCAAAGATATTCCCCCTAGGCCAGACCATTCATGGCTGCCAGTGGTCCTGAGGCTCAAATTCGTGTCTGTTAGTTGATACCTACGAAAGGCATTTTAGAAGCAAATCTCAGTTCTTGAATACCAGCCCCAAGAATGAATTCAGCTCACTTACACACTTTATCAGATCACGTGTGGTTCCTTCCGTGCTACCCGTGGTTAATACATATTGTCTGTCAGTTGGATATTGCACTGCGTGTTCTCCTGGCATACTCTATTTTTTAAAGTAAATCAGTGTATTTCTTGCTTTTTGCATTGATAAGAATTTAACAATGTGAAAGCATCAATTGAGTTCCCATTTCTTGGGATAATGGAACATTTGATAGAGCAGGCACTTTTCAGGGACATAGTGACTATTTCTGCTGTACCTTAAAACCTGGTAATTGTTTCAATTCAAGCCAAAATATATTTTGATAAATTGATTTGAGCCTATGGAATGCCAGCTTGACTAAACAAAGGCAGGAAGCCAAGGAAAAGCCCAGGGAGCTTTTAGTTACAGAGCATAACATGGTTTCAGTGAGAGAATGTTAAGTATTAATGTATTGGAACATTCTATAAAGGGGGAAAGATTCCCATTCTTTACTTCAGAGGTGTGAAGAGCTCTACTCATTCAACTCTATAGGGATTAGTCCCACTCAGAAAATTCAGACACTTGTTGTATCCAAAAGACATGCCACTTTTCACAAGTAGGCTCCGGTTCATTCCTTTAAAGAAGGAATCATTTTTGGCTCCCGGTCAAATGTGCATAAGATGACCCATTATTACACAGCACTAATTAGAAGCACCTTGCCTACCTATTTGCAAGCCCGCTGAACACACTGGATTCTACTGATGTGGAAATTATTAGTCAGCACAGCCCAGTTCTCAAAGGAATCCTGGGTACTTGAAGATTACTAACAGCCTAGGAAGTTCTATCCTGTTCCATTCACAGCTGACAAAATCTTATGGGATAAGTGTATTCTTCGTAAGTTTTCCACATTATAAAAATGAGCAAAAGAACAAGGCTACTAAGAAAATAATAATAGGTCATAAATGTCATCATTAGATTAGTGAATTTAACTGTTCTAAGCCTTGTACTCGGTTTTACAATTTCTTTTATTTTTCCATCTCTCTTTCCACTATGCAAGTAATTTTCACGGCACCCTTAATACCCAGCCGAACAATTTCCTGTAGCACACAGATCACACAAGCCTTTTGCTTCCTGGGGAAGAACTGTATTCCTCTGGGCACTAAACTTGCTTTGCGCTTATCCTTTCAATGAAACAATTCTATTTCCAGACAATAGTGTTTTCCACCCTAGTCTAGCCATCTCAGTTTGAACTACCCCTTAGAGATATTTTCTTTTTGTCATCTATTGATTGTCTATTTAAAATATCAAAGTATTTCCTTTGTGTTCCTCTTCCATAGAATTAAAAAAAAATTTTATAAGCTCATGTGAGCTAATGGGTGCTTTCTTCAAAACAGCAGCTTAAATCAAGCCTGTAGCTGGGAGATGGGAAACAGGGAGGAATGGCTCTTTGCCCTTGTAGTTTATGGACTCAGCAGTTCATGATGGAATCGTTTGGCAAGGTAGCACAGGTGGCTGTGTAGTTTGGGTGGAATTAGGCTCTAGCTGCCTAACTAATAACAAGTGGCTTCAAACAAGGCTTAGTAGCTTGAGAAAGCACTGCCCGCCCCCGCCACGCACCCCTGCCCTAACTTTCGACACTTAGCAAATAATTTAAAAATATTTCCTTTCTGCCATCTGTTCACTTCATCAACTCTACCTGAAAGAGTTACATCAGATCCACCTGAAAGCATTAACACATGGGGAACATGGCTTTTTATTTTACTTTTGGTAGAGCTTTACACTTGATAAACCCAGAGACTATATCCTAGCCCCACCCCACCCCCTTTTGGTATAAAATCTGAACAGAAAAACCATCCATTTTTAAACATCACTATGGTGTATCCATGAATTTTTCACCTTTAAGTGGACAATAGCAAAAGCAACAATAACAATCAAAAAACAAAACAATGTCTACAAAATAAAAGAACAACTACATAAACAACACCACCAACAAAACCCCAGCTGGTGAACTGGAGCCAAGTCACACATTAGAAGGTGAGGAACAAGTTGGTTAAACATTCACTGGAGAGAAGGGAAAATTGGAAAGCCCTTCATACAGTGGAAGGAATGTGGCTGCAGCTCACATCCCCAGATGGGACATATGCTTCGGCTTTAGCCTTCTGACTCTGCCAGTTATTTCTACCCAATTTCCCATGCAGAGAATTGGGAAACTCATCCCAGCTGCAGAAAAGACTGTCTCTCAAACCCTTCCATGATGTTTTCATCTCATGAGATGCCTATTTAAAATATCGCTTGGAAGAGAAATTCCATCAATTACAACTTATTAGTTTTTTGCCTTCCACTACTATAATCTACTTTGTATGACTTTTACTCATGTACAGGGTAAAAATATCCATGCAAACACATATGTAAATGATATAGCAATAGACAAAGGCATCTGCGGTAGGATTAAGTTGTTCCTCCACTATAGGAAGCCTAGCATAAAAATCTTCTTAATGTAATAACATTAAGAAAGGAGAGTGAATTACAAATTATTCTCTTACTTTGGGGACCATGTTTTACGAATGAGATGCCATGAGTTTTGAGAAGAGTTTACTGAAAACACAGAGGATCTGCATCTTCCCAAGCATGTGTGGACCACCGGTCCACTGCAAAGAAAGAGCACAGTGATTGGTTTGTTCACTGTGAATCGAATTCCCATGAACTCAGTTGCCCAAAGTCTCAAATTTAGTATATCATTGTCAATAGTAATGACATTGGAATTCTTTTGGGTGTAAATTCTCAATCATTTGTGGCACTTGGAAGAACAGTATTTGCCTGCTGTCTAGGAAAGAGATTTGTAGTTTGGAAAATTTTGCAACATGGAAAATCTTCAGACTTATGCTCTAAAAGTTAGACTTTGTATGGAATTGATTTTCTCCCCTCATTTCTCTTGCTGGGCAGCTGCCCAGCTACAGGCTTGTGAGGTCAAGTTTCTTTAATACCTTGGAGAGTACATTATAAATCATCTTATAGTTTGCTTGTCTTCTTTCAAAATGGTTATTTTGGTGTCTTAACTAGCATGAAATTCATAATTTCTTTGGCTTCACAGATTCAATGTAGCCATGTTACAGGGATATAATTCATTTATTTATTGAGTGCATACTATATGCCAGATAATGTGTTAAATGATAGGATATGAAAAAATAGGAATTGTTTTATATGACAGTTGTGGTTGTCACAGTCGATACCATATTCTCACAGAGATCCACATGTGAGGCCAGCCCAGTGTGTGGGCATTCTAGCAGTGTGCCCCTTCTCTCATTACCTGGTCCCATCACTGTCTTCTCCTCATCAAATTACTCCCAAAGAGACTTTCCTCTTTTCTTCCTTCCTTCCATCTTTCCTTCCTCTTTCCTTCCTTCCTTCCTTCCTTCCTTCCTTCCTTCCTTCCTTCCTTCCTTCCTCCCTTCCTTCCTTCCTTCCTTCCTTCCTCCCTTCCTTCCTTCCTTCCTTCCTTCCTCCCTTCCTTCCTTCCTTCCTTTCTTCCTCCCTTCCTCCCTCTCTCTTTGTCTCTCTTCTTTATCCAAGTCTATTTAACTTTTCTGAACCTAGACTCTTCTCCCAACCAAGAAATCTTCTCTACCATTTGCATTGGACCGAGAACACTTCTATGTCTTTCATTCACCATATGGCAATTGGCTTATGGGTCTTTCCACTTATTTCTTGAGAAACCCAGTTTTTGGGCCACTGGTTTATTCCACCAATAACTCTCATGAAGAAACTCCTTCTTGTGGTAGTTGTGTGTCCTGCTCACAAGAGTGCTATCTGGCCAGTCTGCTCTCCCCTGGGACCATATCCAAACTTAGGGGGTGTCAGCTTTGGAATCTTACCTTTGGGCCTTTCTTCATGATCTTACTTAATCACACTGATGTTGCCTTAGGCCAATTCTGTATCCAGATGAGATCCTCCCCCTTCTCTCCCTCTCCTCACTCCCTCCATTTCGCCTGTCCCATCACCACCTCATCCCCCCACTTCTGAACATTTGCTTATCAGCCTAGTTTTGATATTTCAGGAACAAAGATAAAGCCTTTTAGAGGGAAAGTCATTTTGCTCTTTCCAGAGGCTCAGAACAAGCAAAATGAAAGATTAGTTTTTGTCAGGGACCCAAGAGGGTAAGATTTTAAAAATACACACAAGGGCAGAAAGATTGTTCTTTGTTAAATTTTTATTTTTAATTATTATGGATACATAAGGTTGTATATCTTTATAGGGTACATGCGATGTCTTGATACAAGCATACAATGAGAATTAATCAAATCAGGGTAATTGGGGTATCTGTCACCTCAGGTATTTATCATTTCTTTGTGTTAGGAACATTCTAATTCCACTCTTTTAGTTATTTTAAAGTAGATCCTAACTTATTGTTGACTATAGTCACTTTGTTGTACTATCAAATATTGTTCATTCTGTCTAACTATCTGGCTATATTTTTGTACTCATTAACCATCTCCACTGTATACCCTCCTCTCCACTACCCTTCCCAGCGTCTGGTAACAGTCATTCTACTCTCTGGGAGCACAGACTCTACTGTTAAAAAGAAATGTCCTCTGTGAGTTTCGCTCTCTGGAGACAGTGACAGTGAGTAATGAGAAGTCTCAAGGCAGAAATGCATGTTAACCTGTTGTAGATGTTTCCTGGTATTGGTGCTATAGGTTGCTCTTTGGTTTACATTCAGTGGTATGTCGTACACCCATTCACCAGGTGGCTCTGGAACTGCCAAGATGTTGCCAGGAAAACAGTAAGAAAAGCTTTCAACATACACTGGAGACATAAAGAAAAATTCTGGCTAAAAAGTTTGTCATTTTCTTTGAGTTGAACCTTCAAAAGGCTTTTCATAAAGGCCCCTCCTTTCTCTTATGGGCAGAATCTTCCCATACAATATCAGAGTGGATCTGAGAGCATTTCTTCTTGACCTAATAGTAAGACATATTTGTGCTGTGTGACAGCGTAACCTGGCTGTTCTACCTGTGGCACAGACATTTCATCATTCAGAAGGGCCATTGGCTTCAGTGTCTCCTGAAAGTCTTAGGCCAGCACATCTGGAGAAATATGCATGTTTTCAGACAAACCCTCCAAAATTTTAGTTAGTTTAGCAAACCAAGAAGGGCCTATGTTCTTTGCCTTCTGGAGTGAAGATAGTTTGCTTGATGAACAAGACAGCAGTGGCACAAGACGAACTTTTGCCCATGGCCTGGTAGCCGCTGCTACCACCTCAAATGTTGAAGCTTATGAGTGGCGCAGGAATGGAGGCCCCAGGGTTGGAGTCTGGAAGGATTCCCCAGTGACTCAACCTTAGGAAACATTGATCAAATGGTGTCCATGCCTCAGGAATGATTGCAAAATAATGAAGGAGCAAGCATTTTTATTTATATCAGTGTTGTCCTTTGAAAAGGATGTATTCAGAAGCTATATATTTATGACTTTAATATTATCATGATAGCAAATAATTTGGAGAATTTCCTTTGGCATTTGGAGGAATAATTATAAAATTTTTGGATATAAAAATTACATTAAAAACTATCATCTGTTTTTTTTCCGTTTCCACATTTTCACAGTCATTGGATAAATGAAGGCATGATTTGGACCAACATAATTTCTTTAGGAAAAGGTAAAAAATGAACCCTAGAGTAGCATGATCAAGAAATAGTCATCTGTAGGTCAAACCAGGAGTATATAAGATGTTATGAGAACAAACTTTATACACTGCGAAAATTCCAAGCCCCACCAGCTAAGTGATTGAGGTAATATGGTGAAGTTAAAAGGCAACCAAGAATTTGGAGGAATGTCGTATGTACTGTGTAAGGGTGTATACCTTTGTGAATTATTGGTGGATTCAGGAGCAGCTGATCCCTGTTTTCTCTCCTTTTCCTCAAGGTTTGGAAATATCCTGGGATGGAGACAGTTTTGTGGAAGTCATGGCTGCCCCCTACCTCAAGGGCAAGCTCTGTGGACTTTGTGGCAACTACAATGGACATAAACGTGATGACTTAATTGGTGGGGATGGAAACTTCAAGTTTGATGTGGATGACTTTGCTGAGTCTTGGAGGGTGGAGTCCAACGAGTTCTGCAACAGACCCCAGAGAAAGCCGGTGCCTGAACTCTGTCAAGGGACAGTCAAGGTAAAGCTCCGAGCCCATCGAGAATGCCAGAAGCTCAAATCCTGGGAGTTTCAGACCTGCCACTCGACTGTGGACTATGCCACTTTCTACCGGTAAGTACGGTGTTCTGAGGGATGGGTTTGGGTTACAGAACGACAGACTTGACTCTGAGACAGAATGTATCCAATCTCTTGGTGTGCAAGACAGAGTCCCAAAGCACAGGGTAAACATCCTCATTTCTTTCTGTTCAGCAGCTGATCTCATCTTGAGTGAGCCCCACATTATGTCCCAAATTGGGAAACTCCAGGAAGTATTTCAGAGTGATGTCCTCTAGGCAATTCTATGTTTTTTCGTGGGTGTGTCTATAGGCTTCCTGGGAAGCTGGTGACACCCTAGGGTTTTTCCAGTGTTAGCTTGACTCTACGATTGAGAAGAACTTCCCAAATTCTGGCCCACGCCACAGTGGTATAGGGCAGAGGTGATTTCCTATAATGGAATCTCAAGTCATTCTGGCTGGGTTTGGGTATTTGAGTGAGTTCAGTTATTCTAAGCTGAGGAAGAGTTCAGGTCTGCCCAAATGCAATCTGCATGAGGACAATAAGGAAGTGAAATGAGGACTCCTTGAATCTTGGCCAAGCGTGAGACTTCACGTCCAGAGCCAACGGGCAGTAGAAACGGGGCTTGAGGATAGGGGAAGGAAGGACTTGCATTAGGAATTGGGATTCCATGACCTTTTCTAACTCTATTTAATCCCCTTCCACACAAAGCAGTTGGTTACAAAGGAGACTGGGATTGGACTTCTGTGTTACAAGGTTGCGTTTCTGAGCCTGTGACTCTGGCCTGGTTGTACTTCCACTTACTGCACAAGTGCATGGGCTCAAGAGCTATGGCTGCCTATAACTTTAAGCACCATGGGTGTGGGAGGAAACATGAGATGAAGATAGCCCAAAAGGCCTTGTTTAAGTGATTTGCCTGTGCCTCTTAAAATTAGAAAACTCCTGTGGTCTGAAGCCACCGAGAGGTTATTTTTGCTCTTTAATTGCCACCAGTTTATTTCCCCTAGTTCTCGTTAAATATGATCTTTTTTTATTTGATCTTTGGCCATAAAAGATAAAGTTCTATAAAGGCAGCTCAAAGTGGAGTGGAAAAAGACTGTCCCTGTCATCACAAATCCCTGAACGTGGCTGCATCTGCCAAACCATTTGGCTCCAAGTCATAGGTTTGGCTCTTTCAAGCCATTTTCCTGTTACGATTTGAATTCTCTGGGTTCCCTTCTTTCTCCTCCCTGCACCACCCCCTCAATTGCCCCTTGTGTAGTGGAATTGAGGGGTCTTAACATGAGACTCTGCAGTGACTTACGCAGCTGGACAGACAAGCCTGGCTTCATCTGGGTAGAACATGGCAATTAAGAGCTTTGTGGTATCCCAGTCTTAAACATCCAGCCCACCCATGCAGCCTTGAACAATTACCTAGGCCCTCTAAGTCTCAGCTTACTTATCTGTGAAGTGGGGATAATAAAAGAACGTACTTTGGAGAGTTACTATTCAGATTCAGTGAGATTATGAACATAAATGCATGTGCTCAACACAGTGCCCACATAGAGTGAGTGCTCTACAGTTGCTGGCTGCCATCATTTCTGCCACCATTAATTAAATGATAAACAAGAGTAAGATCCCCTTTGGAATCTCCCCTATCCTGGTTGCAAATTTAGGTCAGACCCTTCTCTGCTTAAAATGGAATGGGAAGGCTGTGCTTCTCCCAGGGCCCCAGCAGCCTAGACTTTTGATTTTTATCTCATTTTAAAGGAATGTATTGAAAACAAAAATTGGAGAGCAGGCCTCCAGAGATTACTTTCTTTTTTTCTAAATTTCTATTTCTTTTGCCTTTGGAGATTTATTTAATGTTATGATCCCTAGAGTACAGCAGGAATCTGACGAGCACCTCGAAAGAAGTTGTGAGAAGTGACTTTGATATACATGATCAAAGAGGATCTGAATCCTCAGGTGGCCAGGCAGATGCTCCACTTCTGCCCTTGACAGGTGCCACAGCAGCTCCAGCAGCACAGTGGGGGTCACTCCTTTGTGTAAGCGTCTTGATGTGCCAAATTTGGGCAGCTGATGAGAGTGCTCTTGGAATCGTTGTGCATGGAGGTTCAGAGGATGGGATGTGGAGTGAAGGTGGGCGGGTGCTTCCCTTGTCAGTGGCATGGTGTCCTGGCAGAGTACCCTTCCATGGCCAACCACTTTTTCCTGGAAAGGGTAGAGGAGCTCAGGAGAGAGAGCTGGACCATTCTGTGGCCATGCACCCTGCTGAAGGATGCATCTTCATGCATTTTGAAGTGAGAGTGGCCAGTGTTTGATAGATCCTATTTTTTCCCTGTTTTTTTTCCAAGCACATGTATGGCAGGAGAAGAAAATAAACTAGGTGCAACATGGAAAAATAATTCTCTTCTCAGGAGAGCTCTGGGGAAAGCAAGCCTCAGGGTTGCTTCTAGGGAGACTTTATGAAGCAATGGACTGAGGATGCATGGATGGGGGGTGGGGGTGGTGAAAGTAAGCTGGACCCGGCCTTGGTTCTGCCACTGTCTAGTGTGCGTTCCCAGTAGCTAGCTGAGCGTCAGGTCCTTTATCTAAATAATTCATATGACAGTAACTACCCAGCAGGACTGCTGTTCCGAGGACTGAAGTCATTGGGCAGTGCCACGCTGGCACACAGTAGTTGAGCAGTCACGGAGCAGGCTGTTCGGTTGTCCTATGTCCCTTCTTTTCTATGGGGAATCTTGCCCCAAGCTCGGCCATTTACCCTTCTGGTTGTCCATGTCTTCTCCTGCTCTCATCAAGGAGCACTGATTAGATAGATTCTCACTGATGAACCCGTGGAACGATTTCAAAGTGAGCAGCTTCTCTGTTGTGATACGGAAAAAGGTAGTGTAAGTGAAGATTGTATTGCAATTGTTTAAAAAACATTTATTTTTTTCATATGAGAATACCATGTGTTCATTGTACATTTAAATAATATTGAAAAAAGTGAATAAAACAGCAATCACATGACATCCCACACAGTAAATTTTTGCTTGTATATTTTATTAATATATCATTTGTGGAATTTCTAAAATGAACCCGAACATATTTTTCTGAGTCCTTACGGGACTAAAGGGAGTTGCCATGATATCATGGATGACCATGTACATAAATTATATTAGAATTTGATTTATTTTATATTCTCCTCATCCTCCAAAGAAGTATCTGTATTTTCTTTTAAGGGCAAAGGAGGAGAGAACAAAGAGGGTATTTCTCTGAGGAATTGTTACGCATTTGGGGTTTCCTTAATCATATGACAAATTTCACAAGAAAAATTCTATTATAAATATGAGATAGTGCTTCTTATAAGGTAGAAAATAATAATCCTAATTTCTCTGAATCAGAATTTACTTTTGAAATGTCTCTTATTTTACCCAATTTAGTGTTTTAATAGTAAACTGTCCATTGTCTAAATATTTGAAAAACTACCACTTTGTAAATGAATAAGAAATGGTTGCATGTTAGTCAATACTTGTTTTTTCCTCTTTTGGGAAATGTCTTAAGCTTCGCTAATTTTTCACTCACAAGTCAATTTGATACATCTTAGCTATTTTGGCATAAAATGTAATATATGATTAAGTTCTTTGTAATAGTGTGCTTTAATTGACTAATTGGATAAGTATGGGTGCAAAATAATGTAATTATTAATCACGTAAAAATTTTAATTGATTGCATTGATAACATGTCTTAAGTCTTAGCTTTGCTAATTGACTTCTTAAATTAGAAAATCCTCTTTAAAAATTTTTCTCATTGTCCTTCATTGGTGTGTTATGGAGAAATTCTCAGTAGCTAGAGAAATAGTATACTGTCTACCTACTCGGAAAAATTAACATGAAATCATTTGGATTCCAGTGTAGGCTACCCTAAGGAGAAAGTGTTGCATGTACTCATGTCTCTTTTCCCACTTCTCATCTTCATTTCCCTCCTTCAGCCTCATGTTGCTTCTTCCTTCATGTCCCAGATGCCACGTGAGAAATCCAAGAGGAATAGGCAGACCCCCCCACCACAAATGCTCCCTCAAGATCCTTAGCAGCCACTATCAAACCCGCCTTCCTGCAGCTGACTCAAGCCACTGGGCAGCCTGGGGCACAGAGAGAGGCCAGGAGACTCGTGGGTCAAATGGGAAAGGAAGAAAAGACTTTCTATTCCCTTGTCTATGAAACACCGGCAATGGGCTTTTTCTCTAACCCATACCCACATCTTGGATGAAATAGTTATAAGTGTAACCTGCCTGCAAAGCAGGACTCTTAAGTCCGGGTAGGGCAGCATTTCAGAGAAGTTAGAAGAATGAATGTGAAGTTCAGTGACGCCCAGACATTTACAGACCATAGTCATCTCAGGACTTTTTCTCTCTGCATTCTCCTTAATGGGGTATAATTCACAGAGCGAAAACTCTGTTCACTTGTTCAGTCTGAGAAAATGTCTTGGGATTCCCAGTCTAGGAAATGTTCTTTTCTTTCCATGCAGTGGTTTTTACAGCTGTAAGGAATTGAAGTAATGCCAGAGGATTCACAGATGTGTCCTTTCCTGCCGAGGTACTAGGAGGTAGGAGGTGGGGGGTAGCGCAGGAGAGCACTGGAACTCTGGCAGGACCATGGCGTTGGATATACTGGAGTCCTGGGACTGCCAGTGGCTTTCTTCCAGGGGAAGATCACAGACTTCCTGAATGACCCACTTTGTGTGTTCCTACAAAGGAAACTAATCGTTTATTATAAAGCAAGAAAGAGATACAGGCAAAGAGTACAGACTTTACGTGTGTGTGTTTGTGTATGAGAAAAATCATATAAAGCTAATTGCTATTCTATAATTAAAATCAAGTCAATCTTCCTTACTTCAAAGAAGAACGTTCTTGGAACATTTTTGTTTATATCTTTTAATGACTTGTCAAGAACTGCCATTAGAACTAGGGTCCTAAATCAAATCATTTTAAAGTGTGACATTATATGCCTGACTTTATTTTTCCTTTGGCAGACTCAGCTTTTAGGATGAGTCACCCTGAATCTGTAATTAAGGTATGCTGACACCAAGTGGCAGTAGACACCTCAGTTGTATTACCTATCAGACTTCAGCCCTTGAGTCTAGGTTCAAAGTTCAAAATTGTTTTCCCTGCTAATTAGCTCTCTCATCCCCCACCTGCCCCCACTATATCTAAGTACACAATGCACATTTCTGCCTCTGAGTCCATGTCAATCTCCTGCCTCCCTGAGATGCACTCACTTTCTATCTCCATTGATTTAAACTGAAGGTAGAGCTCAAGTTTCATCCTAGGCCTTTGTAAATGCTCTTTCTTCAGTTTCTTAGTTACTCTGATTGTGTTTATCATAATTTAACACATATATTATGTTGTACTGCTATTGCTTTTCTCCAGCATTGGATTTTAAGTTCTCTGGGGAATGGGGGATGCCTTTTCTTTCTCTATCCTGTGTATTTCACCTAGCACTAGCCCTGGAAGGGCTGTCCTTCCTAGCTTGCCTCTGACCTGCATCCTCTGTGATCTCTTTGTGACTTTTGCTACCCTTCACTCTGGGTCCATTTTTGATTTTTATCCTCATGCTCAGTTATACACTTACAGTCAGAGTGTGCACACGTCTCTGTCTTTTCGTGGAATAGACTGGTCAGAGTGAGCAGAGCCTCTGTTCCACCTTTTATGCTCTAAGAACTGTGAGCACTTGCATGAGTCTACTATGGTAATGGCCAATGGCAGGCAAGGTGTCACCTCTGAATCTCAGTGTCTGCCTCTGCCTATTCATAACTCACTTATAAGCCACTTGGACCTCCCAGCTCCTCTTCTATCCCTCAGCTAGTATTTGACCTTATTGTATTCTTATGCAACATTTTGATCCACAGATATTTCTGCCTTGGCCTCTCTCAGTTGGTTTTAGGACCTCAAATTAGCCTCCTATCATGGCAGCACAACAACCGGACCTCTGGCGGGGTGATGTTGCCAAGGCCAACTGGCCCTTTGCTCTGGCACCACTCAGCATTCTTGCCAAGGAGTCATATCCCTTCTGCCTGTCATTGGCTCTGAGCCTTCTACCAGGCTGGGCCGAAAGCTGGATGGTGGTTTCTCTTAATTTTTCATTCATTCTTCTCTACTTCAACCACAAGTAGATTCTTCCTTGTTTGAGCCATCAAAGCGATGCAAGAGAAGGATCCGAAATAGCTTTTTTTTAGCTGCCTGGATTTTCGCTCTGAAGGGCCACTCCTGGTTAGTCCAATTTTCTTGGAACCAAAGCAAAAAGAAAGATAGTACACTCAGAAAGGTATGAAAATGTTTGGAACATCATTCTATCCAAGTCTAAAATCCTCTCATGTTGAATTTTTCATATTGAAGAGGCATAAATATTATCCTTTAAAGAAGGAGAAACAAAAAAAAACTGAACTTATCTTAACAGATAGGTTAACCTTTGCAGAGAGATTGGGTCCACTGTACAGTTGGCCAACTATGAAGTTAGAGAGAGCACAGTCTACAGAGGACCACTCCCACTTCTGACACCACTAGTGAAGAGGTAATCTCCAAAGTACCCTCAGGATTAGGAATTTGCTAGAAAGACTCACAGAACTCATCAAAAGCTATTATACTCATGGATATAATTTATTATAAGAAAAGGATATAAATTAAAATCAGAAGGGACACATAAGGTAGAGTCCAGAGGTGTCCGACCATGGAGCTTCTGCTGTCCCCTTCCCCCCCACCCCCAGTGGCATCATGGACTGGCATTCATTCCTCTTGGTGACAATGTATGGCAGCAATATTACTGGGTAGCACAGGGAAGCTCACCTAAGCCTTTGGGGTCCAGAGTTTTCACTGGGACCCAATCATATGCTGCCTACCTGGCTGACCTTTAGCTTCCAGCCCCTACTGCAAGCTAATGTGCTAATGTCTTTGGTCTTCAATTTCTCTGGAGGTTGTAACTGTTATTGCATGGCCCAAAGTCCCCATCCTAAACCCCATTGTTAGACATCCCTGTCAGGCAGGACATTCCAGGGGCCTAGAGATCACCTCCTTGTAGCCAAAGGCCAAGGCCAAGGCCAGACTCTCTATAGGCAAGGTTAATTCTTCACTATATAACCTTCCTAGCTCAAGGTTAAATACTATTTTAATTTGATTTTCTATATTTAGCTTTGAGTTTATTTTAAGCACGAACATCCCAGAATCCTGCAGTGTTTCTCCTGAGAAAATTATATTCAGAGAGGCAATTAGATGAGGCTTTTGAACACAGATTTGAATGAGTGTCATTGTAGCAGGTAAAACACTAATTATTTTGTAGCATCTCTCTTAGCTGCTTAGGAGACTTCTTGATTACTTCTTGGTAAGCAGGAGGCAGTATGGTGTAAGTTGATGATATTTTTATTATTTATGGGTGTAAAGCCCTTTGCATCCATGAGAATGAGGCTGACATGAGTAGTGTTTTCCTCAATTCACTGTTGAACTAATCAAGGAACCGAGAGGTGAAGGGACCCATTCCAGCCACTCGTGCAGCCTGAGCAGCCAGCCCGACAGGATACATGGTCTTGAGTCTCCATCAGAGAGCTTGGTAGGGGCAGCCATGGCTGCTTCTAGATTCCGTTACTGTCCACTTGGGTTTTCAGATATCCTGCTTCTGCCATGAGCTTGCTTGGAGAAGGAGTTTATCAGTTATTTCTTTCACTGCTTTTTACAACTTTCCATTGAACACCTGCTGTGTGCCAGCTACTATTGTAGGCATGGTGATTCAGGACTGAACAAGAGAGAAAAGGCTCTTCCTCCAAAGAATCACACTCAGGGCATGGACAGCTACAATGAGAAACAAGGCCATACCCAACTGTGAGAAGAGGGATGGAGGGAATAGGGTTTTGTGACAGGGTGGGACTGGGGTTGGCTGACTTTGAGGTAGGTGGACAGGAAAAGCATCCATGGGGAGCTCTCCTCTGCGTGGAGCTCACCCTCAGAGAAGAGCTGATGAGGAGGCCTACCATGGGCAGGGGAGCAGAGGTCCCCATGCTGCATGGGGCAAGGCCTGTCTGAAGACTAGAAAGGAGGCTGCCATGACTGACACATTCAGTGATCAGTAGAGTGGTACCAAAGAGTATGGCCTAGGTGTCAAGTAGGCTTTGCAACCGGATTGCCTGGGTCAACTTCTGAGCTCTCTGCCTTACAAGTTGTTGCTGTTGGGAAGGTGAGTCCATCCAGTGAAGCCCTGGATGGATGCTCCATGTGTCAAAGGGGCTGCTGAGAGGACCTGCAGCACTGCCGTGAGGGTTTGTTGCAGGGATTCCATCAGGCACTCCACGTAAGGCACTTATCCAGGCCTGGCACAGGGCAAGTGCTCTGTCAAGGTTAGTTCTCTTATTGATATTATTTCCTCACTCCGATATAGAAACCTGTTTTGTGTGACATTTGCCTTCATATTGGCTTATGCCATCTGGTGTCAGTACTTGGAGAGTGTTTCTCTTTTATTTTACATGGTCATTTCTAGACCCATCTGGAAGAACTTCTTCCTATCTTGTGCAGAAAGTGATGCTGTTTCCTAAAACAAACAAACAAACAAAAAAACCCAAAAATAAATATTACATAGGAATTAATTAAAATTTCCTCAATATGCTTGTTTTTCATAAATTGTTTCAGTTGATAAGATTGAACTGAAGGGGATGGTGCAGAAGAGATCATTAATTCCATAAGATGAATTCATAGAACTGAACTTGAAAAATCATAAACTCCTCCTCAATGTGCTTTATGGTGTAGAGGTTGAGAAGAGAAGAAGTTCATGTGTCTTGCTTTGCTTTTATTAGGAATAGAATTCAAGGGTATAGGAAAAGAAGAAATGTCTGACAAATTTTAACTTTTTTGATGCCAATCTTCTTTGCTTTCTTAAATAATAATATGAACATAATGTCACCTTTATATGATGATTCAAAGTTAATATTGGGCTATCAGTTGTAGTTAGGAGCATCTTTCATAGGACACCCTTGAAAGAGGGAGGGGGCTTTTGAACTCTATTTGGTGTTTAGCTCTTTTTAGTAGCTTGTATCTTCTTGCTATAGCTTCCCCTTGCCCAACTTCCTCCTCCTCATTAGATGGAGAAAATAATGTTAGTTAATTTTGTTTGCAGACTAAGTATTAAAAGGTTCTGAAAGAAGACTCAAGGTTCTCTCCTATGAGAAGGGCTAACAAACTTTAGGATACGGACTGTGTTCTTTCCCTTTTCCCAGCGGCTGTCAGACAGCTCAGAGCCAGGTTTGTGACCCCTTTCTCTCAAATTCTACCAGAACTTCCAGGCATGGATTTTATTTTTTAAACTAACCTCAAGTCTGGTTTCATCTTTATCTTTCCTGGTTTTTTTTTTCCCCCCTCATTCATGAAATTTCATTTTATTTCCTTCTACATGTAGTTTTGTAAGCTGACTTAAATCCTTCCTGGAACAAGTTGGGGAATAAGTGAGGGAGGCCTTGGGTAAGGGATCTAACACCTCTGAATTTCCAGTGTTTTCACTGTGAAATAAAGAAGATATCTTTACCCCATGGGTTCTCCCGAGGCTGGACAAGATTTCCCTTGTAAATCCCAGATGGGATGACCAAGGGGTCCCTTTCCACTGGCCACGTCACCAGCAAGGTCTGGTGGCCCTTGTGAGAACAGGTCTGAGCTCTGTGGTTTCAGGTTGCCCTTTGAAAAATCGGGATATCCAGCTGGGTACCAGAACTCCTTGGAATCGAGAGAAAGTGGGCTGGGTGTCCTCAGAGGCAGCCCTGTGTGGGCTGGTTTCCATCAGGCTCCTTGCAGACTGGTTGGGATTTTGATGTGTTATGTGACTCAGTGAAACCACATGGGCAGGCGCGGCATCTTGTGAAATCAGCTGGTGTCTGGCAGCATCATGGGCTTCTCAAAGAAGGCACGCTGGACTCTGCACCGTTTTGGGAGCAGCATCAGGGCTTTGGGCTGGGGCTCAGAGCTGCGCTGGGTCTGACGGCCATCAGGGCTCTATCTATTTCTCAATCAAGTTGGCAAAAATTAAAATTAATGGGACATGTGCAAATACGAAATAGGAGAGGAGGCTTTTGCATTCCTGGATGCTCCAACATATCATTCTCTGTTTATGTGAAAATGTAACATTCGGTCTCATTTTTCTCCTGGCTTGGCAAGTAAAAGGAGCAGCAGGGAGGGATGCTGCATTGTTCATGCCACTAGCACACACACAGGTGGGGCAGTGGTTCAGTCATGACCAGGTATGCAGGAGTGTGCGTATCTTAAAAAAAATAAAAAAACCCTTGAGGATTAGCAATTTTATTAAGAAAGAAAGTGCTGAGAAAATTATATTCTTGTGTCTAAAGTCCTCTTTTCTAGACTAATGGTCAATTATTCATGTCTAGGAGTCAATGAGATCAATCAATAATAAATTAAAATAGACACATGTTACCTATTATAAAAAGGAACATAGGTTCTTTTATAGTCACGATTGATTCAATCAGGCGCTGTTCGAGGTGCTAGAGATACGGCAGTGAATGAGATAAACGAGTCCTCTGTCGCAGAGCTTGCAGGGCAGGCTGATGAGTAAACAGGAGAGTCGGGGAGGGGGCTGTGTTTTCTGGTAGAGGACGTACTTGGAGGTGATGAGAATCCATCCCCTGCCAGAGAGACGGCTTCCTGGAGGAGGTGACTTCCTAGGCTGAAACCAAAAGCACAGGTAGGGTTTAGCTGGGAAAAAGAGGAGTATGAGCTTGGGGAGGAGAAGAAAGGGAATGATTCCGGCCACAGAAGGCTGCATGCTCACAGCCCGGAGGCCAAGGAGAGTCTGGCACAGGGAGCCAAGGGACAGATGTTCTGTGGGGCGATGCTGTAAACCTTGGGGTTTGTGGACAGAGAGTTAGAAGAAGAAGGCATAGGCGAAATCGTTACAGTTTTATGCCCCAGCATTTACGAGCCACGGAGGGGGCACACTGCCGTGTCTTTGACTGTTACCTGGGAACAGGTTATACTGAGCAGGTTCAGTAAAGATCAAGACTCTTGTTCCAATCATCATTCACTGACTTCTCAAACAGTTTTGTCTGTTAGATACTCTGTGTGCAGGTCGGTGCTCGAGCTTTCGCATGCATCACAATCACCTAGAGAGCTGATTCGGTGGGCGTAGGTGGGGCTCAAAAATATGCATTTCTAGCACGTTCCCAACTGATACTGGGGTGAGAACTGCTGCTGTAGGTGAGGAAATTACAAGAAGAACCCATCCAGGTTCCTGTGGGTCACCAAGGAACTTAATTTTCTGAGACTTTGTCCACTCAAAGACACTTTTTTTTGAGTGATGGGGCTTAGGGTTTTTGGCCCTGTACAGTCAAGTTCTAAACATTAGAGACAAGAATGTAGAGTGAGTCCGTGGCTAAAAGGGTTAAGAGCTAAGCTTATGCCCATGTAGGTAGACTAACGTGGTGATCTGAGCTCAGTGGCACTTTCTTGGTGTGGAGTCTAAAGGCACCAAAGTAAACCTCTTTTTGTCTTTATTTTGGAAGCAAAAGGGTACTGGTCTTACTTTCTCCTCATTCATAAAGTCATGCCCTAAGGAAGTGCTGGACTTGCTCAGCAGGGTCATTTGTGAAGCCAGAATTGGAATCCAGAGTCAAAGTTCTGCTGGTGGCTGAGATGCTTTCCACAGCGAGGCCAGTATGGGGAGCCACCCTGTAACTTTTAGATGAATTACCCCGGCCCCCGCAAGAGAGGGAGGAGAAAACACTGGATACAATGGCGCTTTGTTGCTGGCCAGAAATGAAGCCCAGTGTTCTCGTGCAGAGCTGCCCAAACTCTCTCCTCCTCCATGCACAGGACGGAGAGGCCCGGAGCCAGGAGTCCAGGCCCGTGCGCCCAGAACAGCCAACAGGATGTGTCTGTAAAAACCCGCTTCCTTTTTCCTGGCTTCAGGCTTTTAAAGAGTCTGGTCAATGGGCACAGAGAGCAGAGAAATAAATGCTTTGCAAGGAAATGGGGAAATCTGGTGGCGATACTGGAATTAATAATTCTTTTAACTTGAAAGGGCTGTTCTTTACAATCCTTACCATTCTACCTGGTGTTTGGGGTTTAAAAGAGAGCGCGCGGGTGAGCTGGTTCCTGCACTGCATCCCCAGCGCACGGCCCATGTGTGAGCGCCGAGGT
Organism: Propithecus coquereli; assembly: GCF_000956105.1. NCBI lineage: Eukaryota > Metazoa > Chordata > Mammalia > Primates > Indriidae > Propithecus > Propithecus coquereli. Next base: position 4,223,389 of record NW_012137636.1, on the reverse strand, counting down.
AGGACGCGTTTGGGCTGCTCAAAGAACATGGGCCAGGAGACCCCTCAGAACCCCTAAAGCTTTTCCATATGAAAAGGAAACCAGGAAATTGGAGTCTTCAGTTTGCCTTTCTGATCAAAGCCAGGGAGGAAAGATATTAAGCAGATACTGACCCATAGTTTTGTGGCCACTGTTAGGATTTATTGACCTGAATAGCAACTAAGAACTGCAGGAAAGCTGAGGTTGGTATTTACTTCACGAGAAAAATAAAAATCAGATGTTGACTGAAAACAGTGGGCTGTATCAGTAGAGATGAGCTCGTTGCCTTTGGTAGCAGAAAGTAATGACAATCGTGTCAGCTGACATTGACCGAACGTGTACTGTGTGCCTGGAATTCTGGGAAGCCTAATAATAGATTACAGTGTTAATAATAATGGATGATACCTTAATAAGGGAGGGGTAAGAGCCTACGATTTTGAGTGCTCACTATGTGCCAGGCAGCAGCTAAGCGCTTCACCTGTGTATGGGGTCGATGAAGACGTTTAGCTTAAAGGAGTTATCAATATTGTCCAAGGTAGCCAGGCAAGAAAGAGGCAGAGCCAGGATTTGAAAGCAAATCCATCTGACTCAGACAGAGCTTGTGTTTTTGACCATTACCACCATAATCTGGTAATAGTTCCTCCTAGTGACCCATCCCTGACCCCAAATTTTCTGTTTTCCTAAATGGAGCTAAAACACTCGGGCTTTGCAAATGTTTTATATACTATAATTTATTTTCATTTTGAAGGATATTTTTTCCGTTAAAAGACTTTTTGTTTCAACAAAATTATCTGTTCACTTCAATTTTGACAAAATTGTCAAGATTATTTGGAAATAATGTGCTGTGGCTTGTGTTGGTTGAATTTTAAATAAACCAATTTCATCCTGTTGGTCTTCTAAGGGGAAATTTATGTATTTCAAAATGATGGGCATCCTCTACTCAGGATTTTTATTTCGTTCACAGTATTAATTTTAAAGATGATATTATTCCATTATTTTAAAGATAGTGTTATTCTGAAGATAATACACACTGATGTCTGACCCCTCTGTGGAAGAACAAGTTCAGCAACAAACTAGGATCCTTAATTCTAATGCCACGTACCTGTAAACCATTTCCTCCCCTTTCATCTTCTTTTTGCTTCTAAGGACTGCTTAGAAATAGTTTCTAAATAAAGAAACTGATTTTTGTTTCACATCTTGCTTAAGATTTTCTCAATTGGTGTGATGCTAGTAACTCAGTGGTTGTTAGCTTCTGGGAGGCCACAGTTTCTTTCTGAGATTCTGAAGACGCTAAGACTTCTTTTCCCAGAAAAATGCACAGGTTCTCTGCATACAACGGGGCATTCTCTGCCCACAGGTCAGTGGGCACTGGGTTAAGAAATACTGCTTCCTTCTCTCTCTCCCTCTGTCTCTCTCACCAGCTCTTCAATGGATATTTTTTGAGCCAGGAAGTGTGCTGTGCATTAGGGTTACAGTGGTGAGCGAAATGGTCATGGTTCTGTCTTCATGGAGTTTATAGTCTAGTGAATGAGGAAGACATTAAACCAATACCCTCACAAACAAACATGCATATATGCTATGATATCTGTGTGCTACAAAGGAAAAGTTTGGCATATGAGAAGATCATTTACAGGAGGGTCAGACCTAGCATGTGTTTGTGTGGCGGGAGAGGGAGGCAGATGGATCAGGGACCTCCCCCCACACCAGGAAATGACATTTGGGCTGAGCTCAAAAGGATGGAGAGCAGTGAACGAGACCCAGGGCAGGAGGAGAGGGGCCTGGCCCCAAGGAGTGTTGTCCCACGTTCATGCACCTCCAAAATGCTGATGCAGCCAACCCCTTATGCTGCCTGTGTGCCTGTCCCAAAGGCTCTGTGTCCTTCCTACGTTACACTCTCATTATGATGAAGTCCATTCCACAGAATCTCACCTGCCAAGGATTCATTCATGTTACAGGTCAAACCATATTTCTCCTGAAGATAAATCCCTCTTGTGGAGTTTGAAAGTGGGTTTTCTCTTTGCTCTCAAAGAGACTCCGTATTACTGGGTCTGTCTTATCTTGGGCGTTAGGTTTCAATAACTGTCCTAGTTTATCTGACTTGCTACGGTATGCTTAGAGTCAGGACTGTGTTCTTTTTCAGAGTATATCTGGGATGATGAGGGCATGCTTGCTACTCACGTGGGTGCACACACAGACACATGGCCAGCCATGTCCACACTCTCCTATGCACAGTTACATGTTTTTCACATGAGGTTTAGACCTTTGCTATTCAAAGCTCCATCCTTGGGCCTGCAGCACTGGGAGCTTTTTAGAAAGGCAGAGCCTCAGGCCCCACCCTAGACCTCCTGAATCAGAATCTGCAAATTTGACAAGGTCTCCGTGTGATCTTTGTACACATTACAGTTTGAGCAGTGCTGGTGTGGTCTTCTCCATTTCCACTCTGGCCTAGTCTGTGCTGCTGAATAGTTTAGTCCAAATGCTTCCATTTAAGTCTTGGCAGCATGCTGATGCTTTTAATTACCTATATTTTAATAGATCCATCACCAATTTTTTTCCCATGCAGGGAAAAGGCATGCAGGTGGATGATCTGTGGGATAGCTGAAGTTTGACCCTAACGTGCAGCAGACGAGTGTAGTTGCAGGGGGCAAAGGCACCCCACTGCACTTCTGCAAATGGCACTTCACCTGCCACAGACACTGGCATCCTTCTTCATTATGTACATCAGATGGAAAGTCTCTTGACAGAATTCCTCTGTAAGCAATTGATGATGCAGAAATAGGGCAAGGCAATCGTCCACTCATCAGTGAAATCACTCATAGTTATAAATTATAAGGTCATTTGTGTTTGCTTCATCCTTGGTCCTTAAAGGGGTTTTCACAGACATTGAGCCACAAGATGCCAGTGAAAGGTGGCCCCAGGCACCAGCTCACTCAGGTATTTGGCCCTTCACTCCCCTCCTGGACCCACTCCTCTCTGCTCTCTGATCCTGAGCTCTGTCCTTTGGTTCCTGATAACTGTGACCAACTCCCTGCCTCACGGGTTCATCTAACCACCCATGTTGTTCCATAGCCTTTCCTCTCCCTTGGCTTCGGCATCACCTGCAGCATGGGTAAACAATGTCACCTTTCTTTGCACTTTGATGACATCCCCTATTTCCTAAGTTTAGCTGGGACATGCACTTTTGCTCACTTTGTATTAATTAGATCTTTTTGCAATGGCCTATGAAGAAAACGCAAATTAAAGTGGTTGAAGTTGTAACACATTTAGTGTGTACAAATGGGAATTGATTGACTGACATAACTGCAAAGCCAGGGCGGATTTCACTTCACACATGGTTTGATTCAAGGTTTCCATGAGCTCACCTGGGTTTGTGCTTTCTCCAGTTCTTGACTCTGCTTCCTCCGTGTTGGCTCTAGTTTCAGGCAGGCGCACAGTCCTCCTCCCAGTTCTTCATGGCTATAGCTTCAGTCAGATTATGCAGAATGAGGTGAGGCTTTTCTTCCAGAAAGCCCAGCAAGTCTCATGCTCCTCATTGGCTCTGATTGGGTCTGTGGCCATCTCCAAACCAGCCACCATAGTTGGGGGAATAAAATGGGTTGCTTTGTTTAGATGAGTGGTTGTCAAACTTCTGCAGGCGTCAGATTCACCAGGAGGGTGACACAGATCACTGCCCTACACTCAGAGTTTCTGATTCAGCAGGTCTGAGGTGGGTTCTGAGAATGGCTAACAAATTTCCAGGTGTTGCTAATGCTGCGGGTCTCCGAGCACACTTTGAGATCCACTGGTTTAGAGCAATCAAGGCCCACCCTCACGAAGCACAGAGAGTGTGGGAGAGAGGTGTTCTCCCCAAGGTCATTCTAGGTACTCTTTTACCTGAAGAGAGGAGAGTGGCTAGTTCCATTTCTCCTCACTCTAGAGTACTTGTTGCACTCTTATTTAACCACAACTCCCAGGAATGTGTAAGGAGTGACCTGTATGTGCCAGGCACTCTGTCCGGCTCAGGGGACACAGGCTGTGATCAAGGCAAAGTCCAAGCTCTCCTAACCTGGAGGAGGTGTGGATGGATGGCAATAAGGAAACACATATATAATATATGAGGTGATTTCACGTGCTACAAAGAAACACAGAGCAGGGAAGGAGATGGAGAAGGAAGCTGGGGTCTGGGGGCCTGTTTCAAATAACGTGGTCAGGGAAGCCTCTGGATAAGGTGTTGTTTGAGCGTTTGAGCTGAGACCTGGAGGAAGAGAGAGAGTGAGCCATGCTTCAGTTTAGGAAAAATGTTTTCTAAGCAGAGTACAAGGAATGTGGAGGGTTTGAAGAACAAAAGGCCACTGTATCTGGGGCCGAAGGAGCGAGGCAGAGAGTGGGAGATGAGGGGCAGGGACGGGCTTTAGGCCCTGGGAAGGTGCTGGATTTCAGTGTAAGGAAGAAGAGAAACTCCACTGGGACATGAGCAGCATGTCGGGAACAGGGGACTGAGATGTGATGGAATGGACGTGGGTGCAGAGAGAATGAACTGTGCCCTTTCGTTTGGTTCGTGTCCAAGTGCCATAAAGCCAGTGTTGGGCTCTGAGAGGACCTGGCACTTTTGTTCCTTAACTTAAGTGTGTCCCCTAACAGTATGCTTTGAAACCGTGCTCTTTAGGGGGAGGGCATCAGTACCCTCTATTTTCGAGTTGGTGTCTCCTGATCCCCGATCTGAGTTCCTTTCTAGTTAAGTCTCATAGAAGATTGCTTTCCTCCAAATTTAAATCCTGAGCTATTCCCTCGGCATCATATACACTTTAAGCTTGTCCATTTCTCCCACTCCTCCTCGAAGTGGAGGGGAAAGGGGATTGCTCTTGAATTTTGCCTTGGAAAAAATTTTGAAAGCACATTGATTTTTAACTATAGCTTCTCCTCAAAGAAAAGGAAGCAATGAAAAAGTAGGTCTGATTGAAATTCAGGCGTAGCACCTGGGGAACCTGGCTGCAGGTCCAAAGGGCTTCTTGAGACCTTCGAGAGAAAGAACCTTAAGGCTGACTCTCAGAGTTCCTACATAGGACTGTGGAGAACCCCACAGTCTCCCCAGAGGGCGAGCTCATCCCAGAGGCTCCAGGCTCATCCTGAAGCTATCGTACCGGGGCCACTGGTGAAGCCCAGAAAATCCTTCCCGTGCTCAGAAGCACCGAGTGACTCTCACTTATCAGATCAAGTTCACGCTCCTGAGCATGGCCTTCAAGGCTGCAGGCCATCTGGCAATAACTTATGTTTTAAGATATGTCCATTTTTACCCCCATTCTACTCCATCCACTCTAGCAATCCCTGAATGCACTTGGTGCTTTCCAATGAATGTGCCTTTGTTCACATTTTATGTCATTCGCTGGGCCAGTCCTTCCTTGCTTTTCCCTGTTCCAGCCCAGTCTAAGGACTATTTCTTTCTAGAAGCTTTTTCTCCAGCTAAAATTGATGAGTCTCCCCCCACCCTTTCTCTCTAATGCTTTGGTTATTCTGTTTTATGCACTAATTCCACTTGGCCTTAGATATACTACCATTGTTCCTCTATATAACAGCTTACCTCAAGAGAGATAAGCTCTTGAGAAAAGAGGCCATTTGTCATTCATGTTTATGTTCCTCCTGCTTCCAACACACCCCAGCAAATGCCACAGGGAGTCAGAATGCTCAACAAAGACAGCAAGTTGCGAGTTACGCTAAACTGAATTCTAGCTTTGGCTACATGACAACGATTGTGGGGTGTTTAAACCTTGGGACTTGTTGAACAATTTCCATTTTTTTTTCTTGCCATTTTTATACAACCACTCCTTTTCTTTTAGGGCACCTAGATTGCAGATTTTCTGAGTACAGGACCACTTTCCCTTTTTCTCTGGATATTTCTAGAGCTACCTCTGAGAAAGAGAGATGTGATTCAATCCATCCAACCAAATAGTCTGCCTCTAGGGCTGCCTCTCGGGAGGCCCCCAAATGAGCTCAGACACATTCTGCTCTTAAATATGCTTAACTCCCAGGCCTCCTGTGATGAATTTTTCTCCCCTTGGCCCATTGCCTGGGTGGGAGAAAGGACGTGAGTTGTCACCATCACGGATCTCCCGACCTGACAGATGGGCGTGGAATGTGTTCAGAAACACATTTCAGTTTAGAAAGAGGAATGGGGAGAGTTGACTCTTGCACTTTTTCAGGGCTGTGGGATTCCAGAGATGTTCCTTATTACATACCTGGAGCTTTATTTGCTTTCTTTTGTTCAACAATTTGTCTTCTGGATTTATCTTAATTAGGAATTGCCTGATATGTAGAAACACTTGGCTGGGAATGTATACTGTGTGTGAGGGTAGCGGCTACCCATCTTTGTAGCGGGGAGGAAGGTAAGGGAAGCAGCATGCCAATGTTTCTCTACACGTTCTTGGCTTTTATGAGTGTGCTAGGTAGAGTCAGGTGCTCCTAACTGCTTGTCCTCTGTGAATCTCATCTCACTGATGAATTACAGTTTGAAGCATGGCGTGTACAATGGAAGCTGTCAGGGCCATCATGTTGTGTGAATTCTAACCACATTCCTGTACATTGGCAGAGGCTGTTAACAGATTGTGAGCATGCCACTGGAATAATACACACCTTCTTGTCCTGATACGCACTTTCTTAAGAAAGGTCTAAGAAGACAGGTTCAATTTGGGTTTCATTCTTCCTCCCTCTAGATGACATTGGAAGAAAACTAAAAGCACCTGAGGACCTGTCAGAGTCAATCATATTCATGTTTGGAAACTAAGTTTACCAGAGAGGGCCAGTCAGGGATGTCTGGACTCACCAGTGATGAGAACAGCCTGATCTTTGACTCATGAGTCTAGTTATTTTTCCAGTAGAAGATGAACTAAGTTTTGATAGGTGGATTCTTCAGTGAGGATGAAGTTAGTCCCTTTTCAGCTTATAGCCTATGAGACAACAATTTAATGCATGAGTGTATATTTACTTCACAGTTCCAGTTAAGAAAGGTGGCTGTGTCCTTTCCAAAGTGCCCATTTTGCCTTGAAGTAAGTTTTTCCCATGTGATTGGGGACACTACTTCATTCAAACTAACATTGTCTCTGAGTTGGAGGAGCATTGAGCCAGTGCTCGTTGCTGCCCTTTGATGAATCAGAGGAGTGGAGCGACCAGCCTAAGGTGGCCCAGTCTATGTGAGGTGAATAGGCATTGGATGGATAGTCAGGCCTTCAATGTCCCAGCCCCCAAAGCCTAAGTTCCAGGTGGTATTGTAGATTCTTAAGCAGGTGCCACACAAGACTGGACATGCAAGGCTTAGGCCAGGTCAGGAGCTTGTCTCAGGCCTGAGTGGGAATAAACAGAGTGCGATCCCCTGTATAGGTCTGCTGGGGCACACGCCAGACACGTTCAGGGCAAAGAGCTACCCTAGGAAGCTGACCCTATATTTCCTGTGTGCTCTCATTGGGTTCAGATTTTTATTAGGAAAGATCTTTAGCTTTATCTGCTTGAAACCTTATCAGCATAATTAGTCATAATTGACTCCATCCTGCCCTTCACACCCTTTTCAACCATTTACCAACTCTATTGATTTATCTAAGATGTACCTATGACTTTTTCCCCCATTTACTGGCTGTCCGATTGGGAAGCTTCCCTGAGCTTTCCTTGTCTGTCCAATGGGATGAGTAAGAACCACACTCTGGGTGGTGGTTGGACCCCAGTGAGACAGCGCGTGGACAGAGCAGAGGCACGTGCCCCGCATGTGGATAGGGCTCAGCTGGCATTACTCTCCTCCTGCCCGTGCTGTCTCACTCCCTGACTCTGTCCAAGGCCCTCGTCCCCTGGAGCCGGTGCTATGGCCAAAGACTCCTAACCTGTACCCTTGGCCAGAATCTATCTTCTCCAAATCTCTCTGCCTGGTGAGCGCCACTCTCAGGTGCTGTTCTAAGCTCTTTGGTCCTTTCATCAAAAACCTTAAATGGCCCCCCCGTTACTTGCAGGACAAATTCCAAACTCTTAAGCTTGGCATCCAGGGTTTTCTCCAGTCTCTACCCTGCCTACCTTTTCAAATAAAGTTTTCATTCTTCAAACCTCAGGTCCAGCCAGACTGATAGGCTTTGAGTGTAACATGCTCTTTTGTGCCTCAGGCCATTTGTCTAGAATCTTCTTACCTCTCCAAATCCTAACAGTTTTACTATGTCCAGCTCAAATTTCATGACTTTTGTGTCTTTCCTGTCCACCATTGACATGGACACATGCTTTCTCGTTTTTTTCTGAACTCCTGCGTGAACTGACCATGCCATTGATTTGGTTGTTAGCCAAAGTATTTAGCTCCCTGTGTGGTCTTTACTTGGAATTTGACCCTCTGTTGCTGTTTGTCCTTTCTTCGGCTTCTTTCTTTGGCTTCCTTACCATCCCCTCAACTAGAGGGTGTAGATGTCACAAAGTTGGGGACTATATTAAATTTATATTTCACACCTCCTACCATGAGGTTCCTTGCATGGGAAACTCCTAGTAGCTGATCTGAGGCAGGAGAGGTTAATTGTAATTAGAATGAATCTTTTCTTTATAGAATTGTTTGTTTTTAGCATACATAAACCGTGGGTGTGGCAACTCAACACGCAGTACCTTAATGTCAGTTGGGAGTTGCCAGTTCGAATCAGCTTTATTAACTGAACAGCATTCGCAAACTAATTTGTCACTGTATCCTCTGGACATTAGAATGCTAATTCTCTCAGACTTTATAATTTCTGCCAAAATCTCGAAGCACAGCTCTGCTGACATTCTCCAGGGGCTAAATTGGACCAAAGGCAACTGGCTAAGTAAGTCATTTGGAGTGTTATGTAATTTTGTTTTAGATTTAGTTTTTTTCGGAAGTGAAATAGAAATACGACACCAACTCAGGCCCAGGTGTTTTTCTCCTCTCTTCTGTGTTCTGGTCTTTAAAAAATAAATCTAGGGCAACCCTCTATGTTTTAGGGTTGTTTTTCCAATTGGACTGCTTTTCATTGCATGTCATGTCAGCCCCTTATCTGGTAGAGGCTGCGTGATATATGAGGTTTGGCACTCAACATATGAGGCTGTCTACTTTCGGTTTTATGGTGTGTTGAGGTTTGGTGTAATGGCCAAAAATGAGGGCTTATTGTCAAGCTATTTGGGCTCAAATCCTGGCTTCATCATTATTGTGTGCCCTTAAAAATAGCATAAATATTCTAGGCTTCAATCTCCTCGTCTATAAAATACATATAACACTAGTATCTACCTCATATTTGTAATTGTTACTTGAGGTAATATATTTAAAGAACTTAGCACAAAGTGTGCAATAAAGTGAACTTTCAACAAATGTTTGTAATTAAAAAAATACTGTTCATGTATACTTATTAGCCAGTGCTAGAAATAGGGAATGACACAAAACAAACAAAAACCTGTTCAAATTACAACCTGGATCTGCAAGACTTTGCAGAGATTTAAAAATATCAGTGAGAAGCCCATGCTGATTCCATAAGTCTAATTATTAACAGTGATATTTTCAGGTAAATGGAGACCATTCCTCTTTCAATATACTGATCCTCAGCAGGTTGGACCTTACATGAAGGTTGCTCATTTTTGTTTTTTTCAGTGTTGTGAAATGAAGCTGGCTTAGTAGAAATGGCCTTGCATCATGACCTCCGATAAGCCAGGGAGGCATGTGGAACCAGTGGGGGACATGGTCACGAACGGTTCCTTGAATGTGAAGTTAGCTCATTTCTGGAGCCACCGGCCGGCCCACTGAGGTCACATTGGAGGTTCCCAGTTTCCATGTTAATTTTCTTTCACTGTCTTACTGAGCAGGTTTTTCCAAGTGCTAGAAAGCATCATGATATGTTGAGTAACATACAGCACATGTGCTTGCAGCTTACTCCCTTACTCATGGGTGGATACTCCATGTTCTTAAATTTCCCTTTAGAGTTTGTCTTAGTCCATTTTATGTTGCTGTAAAGGAGTACCTGAGACTGAGTAATTTATAAAGAAAAAAAGGTTTAGTTGGCTTACAATTTTGAGTCTGGAAAAGTTTCAGATTGGGCTTCAGGCTGCTTCCACTTATGGCAGAAGGTGAAGGGGAGCCGTGTGGGCAGGCACTTGGCCAGAGAGGACAAGAGAGGCAGGAGGAAGGTGCCAGGCTCTTTTTAACAACCATTTCTCTTGGGAACTAATAGAGTGAGAACTCACTCCCCCCGACCCTGGAGTGCATTAACCTATCCATGAGGGATCCACCCATGACCCAAACACCTCCCATTGGCCCCACCTCCAGCATTGGGTATCATTGGGGTTCAAATTTCGACATGAGGTTTGGAGGCAACAAAAACCCAGACTATAGCAGGCTGTCTCTGTAAACTTTATCTTGATTATAAATCTTGATATGATTATAAAAATGGAGAAAAGGAGATTTTTCTGACTGTATTGTTTATGTCTGTATTTTTTCTCAAGTATTTATACAGAAAATAGGAAGAACATGCATTCTTTAGTGCTGCTTTTCACCTGATGCCAAATACCTGGGCCGCAACAAGAAAAACCCTAGCAAGCCCCATGGATTTTGCAATGTTCCTAAACATTAGATACTTCCTTGAGTATCATATAGTTCTAATTTTCACCTCAGTATAGGCTGCCAGTTGTTTTAGTCTTAGTCTAAGCCTAAAATATTTCCTGCAAGAGAGTGGGCAGTCATGGGAGGGATTGAAGTATGATTTTAAGATGGATTCTTCACAGAAACAGAACCAATAGGATTTGTGTGTATATATGTATGTGTGTGTAAATATATGTATCTATGAGATTTATTATAAGGAATTGGATCATGCAACTATGGAGACTGACAAATTTCAGGATCTGCAGGGTGAGTTGGCAACCTGGAGGCCCTGGGGAGCTGATGGCATTGTTCTAGTTCAAAGGCCAGCAGGCTCCCAAGACCCAAGGAGAGTTGATATTTCAGTTCAAGTCCAAAGGCAGCAAAATGCCCATGTCTCAGTTGGAAGGCAGTCAGGCAGGTGGAACTCTCGCTTACTCAGGAAAGGGTCAGATTTTTTGTCTTCAACTAACTGTATGAGGCCCACACACATTAGGGACAGCACTCTGCTTTATCAGTCTACCAATTTAAATGTTAACCTTACCCAAAAACACCCTCATAGAAATAAACAGAATAATATTTAACCCAATATCTTGGCACCCCATCGCCCAGTCAAGTTGATACATAAAATTAACCATCACAACTGGAGTATGGAATTCTACTTTGCTTTAGTTCTCTGGGTCATCCAACAGCTGTCCTATTAATTTGTTATCCTTTCTTAGGTTTCTTGACTGGTGCAATAAAGAAAATAGTAAAGAGACTATTAGCTCAGTAAACAGTTGCTGAGCTCCCACGCATGGGGGTACTGGTTAGGTTCTAGATGAACTAGTTAGATTTCTGCCTCAGGATTCAAACTTCCTCCATGCCAGATGCCTGCTTCGAACTTAGTTCTAGAAATTCATTTTCTTTACTCTAACTGATCCTGAGCATGTCAGCACTTAAAAGGTTTCTTTTACTTTCTTGGGTTTAACCAACATCAATGGGTTAGTTCTTTTTCACTTGCACTGGCTTCCTTTTTGCCCTTGCAAAATTTTGTTCCCCTTGGGAAGGAGCTGTTTTTTATCCTTCTGGTTTTTAATGTTATATAGAATCTTGCTGACAGTTGCTATACAGTGAGAGGGAAAATGCCATCCAAGGAAAACCCTCGGCTGCCCCATAAACCTTTCAAATGAAATCATGCTCCTGATGAAATTTTGAAGCAGTGACCCGAATTTGAACCGTGTGTCAAGGTTTCCACTGGCTCTTGTGTGCAACGGACTTTGCTGGCTGTGTATCCATTGGCTCTGTTGTAGTTTGCATTTTTATCATCTTTGGTCTTCTCATGGGCAGAGGACACCTGGCTTTATAAGCACAAAGGACATATTACCTCAAATTATGGATCCCAAGCCAGTATGTTCCAACAACTTCCCTGCAGTCTGCTCCTTCCCTGCCCCACACCCCCCACACACTCAGTGTCTGTGTCTGTTGGAGGTGAGGGTATGGGGCAGGAGGGAGAGAAGAAAAGTGGATACGCAGGTTAGCATTTGCTTCCTGTTCTGTTTGATTAGAGTAGCACTGAGGGTTAGTGCCAGATTGCAAAGCCTCCAGAGGGTTCAGGAAAGGATGTAGTGATGAGAACAACAGCTGGCCTGCTGGTCTGGAATCACAGAAGTAGTGTGTTTGTCACTTTCCTCATCACTGTTGTATGTGCTTTCAGACTTTATATACTGTGTGTTCCTGTGATATTTGGAAGAATCTGAACAAACGGATTTAGGGTGGAAAGGTTTAGTTTTGTTGTATGGAGATCCGGGATGAGCTACATCTGGGAAGGGTTTCCTATGGGAGCCAAAGGTGCTGGCTTCAAACCCTCAAATTCTTCTTTCTAATCCAGATATGATTGCTTTTTAATTTAAAAACTTATAATTGGAGTGATAAATTGCATCCAGATTGAATAATCAGGCAAATGTGTGAAAAATCAGGTATAGAACAATGGATATCAATCTTAGGGTGGTGAGATTATTGTAGACCTCTGGTGTTAGGGTACGGGAGAGACTTCTACAGACTAAAGAATCTGTGTGGAAAGATAAAGATTGTTTTTGCCCTTAAGATGTTTCCAAGAGAAAAAGTCTTTCAGGTTCAGTAGTTTTCTTTTAAGTCTAATGGCTGAACCTGCTTTGAAAGGAAGGTAGGGAGAGTAAATGCTGGGATTCCCATAAGAAAGATTGATGCTTAAGTTAGTTTTCAGTGACATGGTCCTGTTAACAACTTGTTGGAAAAATTATTGAGGAGAGACAGCTTTTTATTATTTTTTCTTAAGCGTTTATGGAATCTCCTGCTGTTTCATGGAATTTCAAATGGGAACTCGGAGATTTGGTGGCATAATTTTTCAGTTCTAGATCATTAGTAGAGATTTTGTGCTGGTGAGTGTACCTAAGGCTTTACCTATCCGTGGCTCTGCATCAACCTTTTTTGTTCAAATTGAATTTGTTCCCCAGTTACCTTTTCATGAATATAGTTCGTCTGCTCAATCGATCAGATGGATGTTGCTGTTGATCCGGTTGGGTTGTCAAGACTTTGTTGATTGGCTAAGACCTGAATGTTACAGTCATTTGGAGGCAGTTGGGTGGTCTGTGGAAAATAAGTCTCATTTGGGGATAACAAGGTGGAGTAAATCTAGATTCAAGACTTTGGTTTGGATCTCAGCTGGCATTGGAAGATGATAAATAATTCCTTGGTAATCCGTGTGAATCTCACAGGCTAAGATCCTTTTCAACCCTCTGAAGAGAAAACAATTTAAAATTAAATTATGGTCTGTGGGAATTGCTGTCAATTCTGAAATGAACCTAAAAAAAAGTCTTGTATTATCTAAATGGTTACTAAATAAGGTACCTGACCATTGTTTTATAGAATCTATAGGAAGTTTTGCATAAATTTTATATTTAAACTCTAGGAGGCGTTTGTAAGATTTATAAAATTCTATCTTTTAGCAAGTTAAAATTCAAATTCAGTATGCTTCAAAAATGTGTTACATATATTATGAATGCTACAGGAAAATTAAGAAACATAGATAATGAAGAAAGTAAAATTACTTCACCCGGAGAAAAAACATACACTTATTTTACAGCTATCAAATCATATTGTATATACTTACTTGGCCAGAGAGGACAAGAGAGGCAGGAGGAAGGTGCCAGGCTCTTTTTAACAACCATTTCTCTTGGGAACTAATAGAGTGAGAACTCACTCCCCCCGACCCTGGAGTGCATTAACCTATCCATGAGGGATCCACCCATGACCCAAACACCTCCCATTGGCCCCACCTCCAGCATTGGGTATCATTGGGGTTCAAATTTCGACATGAGGTTTGGAGGCAACAAAAACCCAGACTATAGCAGGCTGTCTCTGTAAACTTTATCTTGATTATAAATCTTGATATGATTATAAAAATGGAGAAAAGGAGATTTTTCTGACTGTATTGTTTATGTCTGTATTTTTTCTCAAGTATTTATACAGAAAATAGGAAGAACATGCATTCTTTAGTGCTGCTTTTCACCTGATGCCAAATACCTGGGCCGCAACAAGAAAAACCCTAGCAAGCCCCATGGATTTTGCAATGTTCCTAAACATTAGATACTTCCTTGAGTATCATATAGTTCTAATTTTCACCTCAGTATAGGCTGCCAGATGTTTTAGTCTTAGTCTAAGCCTAAAATATTTCCTGCAAGAGAGTGGGCAGTCATGGGAGGGACTGAAGTATGATTTTAAGATGGATTCTTCACAGAAACAGAACCAATAGGATTTGTGTGTATATATGTATGTGTGTGTAAATATGTGTATCTATGAGATTTATTATAAGGAATTGGATCATGCAACTATGGAGACTGACAAATTTCAGAATCTGCAGGGTGAGTTGGCAACCTGGAGGCCCTGGGGAGCTGATGGCATTGTTCCAGTTCAAAGGCCAGCAGGCTCCCAAGACCCAAGGAGAGTTGATATTTCAGTTCAAGTCCAAAGGCAGCAAAATGCCCATGTCTCAGTTGGAAGGCAGTCAGGCAGGTGGAACTCTCGCTTACTCAGGAAAGGGTCAGATTTTTTGTCTTCAACTAACTGTATGAGGCCCACACACATTAGGGACAGCACTCTGCTTTATCAGTCTACCAATTTAAATGTTAACCTTACCCAAAAACACCCTCATAGAAATAAACAGAATAATATTTAACCCAATATCTT
>NW_012137636.1:4197358-4208548 GCF_000956105.1 Propithecus coquereli | reverse complement strand
AATAAGTTTTAAAAAATTAACATATTAAATTTTTCACCATGTGCCAGGTAGTATGCTATGGGCTTGTGTGCATTATTTCATGAGCTTCCAATAATGAGTGTGGTTTAAAATGTCCTGTAGTTATCAAGGTGGAATCATGGTGACTAGTCATTCTTCCCAAAATGACCTGGGGTGTGGCATGATCACTCAGCCACAATCCTGCTTTCATCTCTAGGTTCCTCCTTCTTCATGCCTCCCTTGCCACTGGATGCCAGTCTGGGCAGTTTCTCTGTCTCCTTTTCTCACTGGATTCTTATTCCAGTGGTTTGAAGTAAGCTGTTCCTGGGAATGAGTGTTGATACTATCTTCTTACTGATAGCATTTATTTATTTCTTATTTCAAAATATTAAGAGGGTACAAGTGTTTTTGTTACATGGATACCTTGTATAATGCTTAAGTCAGGTCTTTTGATGTGTCTGTCACCAGAACAGTGTTCAATTGTACCCAACAGGTAAGTTTTTGTCCCTCCCCCCATCCTCCCCACATCGTTGTTTTCCATGTCCTTTATATCACTTTGTGTGCACATGTACCTATCATTTAGCTACCACTTGTTAGTGAGAACGTATGGTATTTGGTTTTCCATTCCATACTTCACTCAGGATAATGGTCTCCAGTTCCATCCAAGTTGCTGCAAATGACATTATTTCATTCCTTTTTATGTCTGAGTAGTACTCCACAGTATATATATACAACATTTTCTTTTATCTGCTCATGGATTGATGGGCACTTATGTTGATTCCACATCTTTGCAATTATGAATTGTGTTGCGATAAACATATTTGACTGCAGGTATTTTTCTTTCAAAATGACTTCTTTTCCTTTGGATAGATACCCAATGGTGGGATTGCTGGATTGAATGATAGGTCTACATCTATTTCTTTGAGAAATATCTATACTGTTTTCCATCGAGGTCGTACTAACTTGAAGTCCCACCAACAGTGTATAAGCATTCCTTTCTCTATGCATCCATGCCAGCATCTATTGTTTTTTGACTTTTTAATAATGGCCATTCTGATAGGGTTAAGGTGCTATCTCATTATAGCTTTAGTTTGCACTTCCCTGATGACTGGTGATATTTAATATTTTTTCATGTTTGTTGTCCAATTATCTATCTTCTTTAAAAACCTTCTGTTAATGTATTTTACCCACTTTTTGATGGGGTTCTTTGTTTCTTGCTTATTTGTTTGAGTTCTTCGTAGATTCTGGATATCAGTCCTTCGTTGGATTAGTATAGTTTGTGATTATTTTCTACCATTCAGTAGGTTTTCTACTCACTCTGTTAAGTATTTCCTTTGCTGTTCAGAAGCTTTTTAGTTTAATCAAGTCTCATTTTTTTTATATTTGTTGTTGCTGTACTTGCCTTTGGGCTCTTCGTCACAAATTCTTGGCCTAGGCCAATGTCTAGAAGAGTTTTTCCTATGTTTTCTTGTAGAATTTTTATGGCTTCATGCTTTATATTTAAATCCTTTATCCATGTTGAATTCATTTTTATGTAGGATGAGAGATAGAGGTCCTGTTTAATTCTTCTGCATGTGGCTGCCCAATTTTCTCAGTACCGTTTATTAAATAGGGCCTTCTTTCCCCAGTATATGTTGTCTGCTTTGTCAGAGATCAGTTGGTTGTAGGCAGATGGTTTTATTTCTGGATTCTCTATTCAGTTTCATTGGTGTATGCCTATATTTGTACCAGTACCATGCTTTCTTGGTTACTATCGTCTTTTATTATAATTTGAAGTTAGGTAATTTGATGCCTCCAGATTTGTTCTTTTTGCTTAAGAATGTTTTGGCTATTTGGGCTCTTTTTTGGTTCCAAATGAAGTTTAGGGTTATTTTTTCTAGACCTGTAAAATATGACACTGGTATTTTGATGAGGATTGCATTGAATCCATGAATCATTTTGGGCAGTATAGATATTTTAACAATGATGCTTCTGTCAATCCATGAGCAAGGGATGTTTTTCCATTTATTTGTGTCATCTGTAATTTCTTTAATCAGTGTTTTGTAGTTCTCCTTGTAGAGTTCTTTCACCTCCTTGGTTAAGTATATTCCTAGCTATTTTATTTTCTTTGCAGCTGTTGTGAATGATATTGAGTCCTTGATTTGATTCTCAGCTTGACTGTCATTAGTATATAGAAATGCTACTGATTTGTGTACACTGATTTTATAACCTAAGACTTTGCTGAATTTATGTATCAATTCTAGGAGTCTTTTGGTGGAGTCCCTAGAGTTTTCTAAATATAAGATCATATCATCAACAAAGAGGGATAGTTTTACCTCCTTTTTTCCGATTTGGATGCCCCTTATTTCTTTCTCTTGCCTAATTGCTCTGGCTAGTACTTTCAATACTATATTGAATAGAAGTGGTGACAGTGGGCACACTTGTCTTGTTCCAGTTCTTAAGGGGATGCTTTCGACTTTTCCCCGTTCAGTATGATCTTGGACAACACCCCATGTGCTGATGAGAAGAACGTATATTCAGCAATTTTGGGGTAGAATGATCTGTAAATGTCTGTTAGGTCCATTTGTTCTAGAGTCCTGTTTAAGTCCTGTGTTTCTTTATTCATTTTCTGCTTCAGTAATCTGTCTAGTTCTGCCAGTGGAGTGTTGAAGTCCCCAGCAATTAAGATGCTACTGTTTATTTCTTTGCTCAGATCTAGAAGAATTCACTTTATGAAACTGGAAGCTCCTGTGTTAGGTACATCTATATTTAGGATTGTTATGTCTTCTTGTTGAATTGTTCCCTTTACCATTATATCATGACCATTTTTGTCTTTTTGTTTTACCATTGTCGATTTAAGGTCTGTTTTATCTGATATGAGAATGGCTATACCTGCTAGTTTTGGTTTTCATTTGCATGAAATATTTTTTCCTATCCCTTTACCTTGAGTCTGTGTGTGTCCTTGTGAGTTATATGTGTTTCATAGAGACAGAAAATACTTGGGTTGCATTTTTTCATCCATTCAGCCAGTCTGTGTCTTTTAACTGGGGAATTCAGACCATTAACATTGAGTATTATTATTAATATGTGGGATGCTATTCATCATGTTGGATGATACCTTCTTGTTTTGTTTTCCCTCTTGTGCTATTGCTTTATAAGAGCTGTGAGCTTTAACTTTCAGGTACTTTTACACTGGTGGTTATCAATTGTGTCGATCCATGTATTTTTGAGCATTTGCTGTAGGGCAGGTCTATTAGTGACAAATTCCCTAGTGTCTGCTTGCATAGAAAGGTTTTTTTTTTTTTTTTTTTGACAGAGTCTCACTCTGTGGCCTGGGCTAGAGTGCTATGGCATCAGCCCAGCTCACAGCAACCTCAAACTCCTGGATTCAAGTGATCCTACTGCCTCAGTCTCCCAAGTAGCTGGGAGTACAAGCATGCACCACCATGCCCGGCTAATTTTTTCTATATATTTTTAGTTGTCCAATTAATTTCTTTCTATTTTTAGTAGAGACGGGGTCTCGCTCTTGCTCAGGCTGGTTTCGAACTCCTGAGCTCAAACAATCTGCCCGCCTCGACCTCCCAGAGAGCTAGGATTACAGGCGTGAGCCACTGCGCCCGGCCTACCATGATCCTTTGGGGGTGTTGAACTAGCTTGTTTTCTCATGTTGCCAGAATTTTTTTGTTTTGTTTTGTTAGTTTTTTCTTATCTGAGACTTCTTCTCTCAGCTCAGGGCTGATAGGTTTGTCGAGTGACTTTTCTCCTTTGCTGGAAACTCTCCCACTTAGTGTGAAGGAGGAGAGGTCTGTAGATCATGCTTTTGTGTCCTAGTTCAGAGGATTGACCCTGCAAGAGAGGCGTGGATACCTGTAACACAGCTGTTCTCCTGCTTTGTCTCTATCCCCTGTGGTTGTCACAGTGCAAGCTGGTGCTGGGGGATATTTGCTCAGATTGGTGGGTTAGTCCTGAGGCCACCGTTGGAAGCTTAGGCAGGGGGCTGTGCAAGTCCCTCTCTGTGGAGGTAGGTGGTGTTATCTTGGTCAACCTGGGCAGGACATGGGACCTTGGCAGGTGCGTGGGTGCATTGCAGGAACTTGGCCAGTGCATGGGTAGGTTGTGGGACCTGGGCGGGTGCTAGGGGATCTTTGTGTCTAGTGGTCGGTTGGTCCCTAGGCTGTTGTTGAAAGCTCACGCAAGGGGCTGGGTGAATTCCCCTCCACTGAGGTGGACAATGCAGGAGATTGCTCTGCTCCAGTCTCCCTGCAATATTGGCTGTGGCTGTTTGGCGAGGCTATTTAGGTGATGGCTACAGGTGTCAGTGCTTCCGGGCCTTTGCTCCACCCAGGTGAAGGTGTAATGGTGGTATGCTGTGGGTGGTGGCTTGGGGCTAGCGGGTCCATGGTGGAGAGCTGGACCTCAGGCAGCATTGAGAAGTGCCTCAGAGGTGTGGCCCACCTGCTAGTGCACCGGGCCAGGGGGCTTGTTCTGCTGATCAGCACTCAGGCTGTGTGGGCGTGGCCTGCCCTCCAGTGCATGGGACCAAGGGACATGGCCTGCCACATGGCGTGGATCTGCAGGGATGTGGCCTACCTGCTGGCACATCAGCATGCAGGGACATAGCCCATCTGCCTGCATGTGGGTCCACAGTGGTGTGGGCCTCAGCACAGTGACTACACATGGGGCCAGGGGCTTGCTCCACTTGTTGGCATGTGGGGCTGTGGGGGCTGGACTGCTGAATGGCTGGGGCTCTCTCTTCACACAGCTCCCATTAAAGCTGCTAATATGGGACCCCTTGAGCTCCATTCCAGTTCCCTGGTAGGGGAGTGCCCGGCTCCTGGTCATGGGTGTGTGAGTGCGTCTGCTCTCCCTTCTCCCTCCCTGGCCTGGCAAGAGGCAATGTTGGAGCAGTTGCAGTAATCCCTGTGCTTCAGACCTGAGAGCTCAGAGTGGCATCAGCTGCAATAACCCGGGAACCAAGGCCAGGGAGTCCCTGCTGAGCCTGTTCTCTGACGCAAGTTTACTACACAGTCTCCAAGCAGTTCCTAGATCAGCCTGGAGGCCCACAGTGGTGGTGGGGGGCCCCTCACAGCTGGAGTCGCAGTGTCCATGTGGGCCTGAAAGCATTTATTGATAAAATTGGCACTTTTATTGCCTTTCTGCTTTTAATCTAGGGGAAGGGAGATGATTCCTGCATAATAAGCCTGGGTTTCCATTTTTAGGCAGCTGTGTTCATGTGGCCATGTGTTTCATTCCTTTCCTCTTGTGATCTCTACCACAAGCATCAACATCTGCACGTGTTTTTCCAGGATCTCTAGAGCTCACCTCCATCCCCAGTGGGGCTCAACGCCCCAGGAATTTAACTCTCAGATTGTGTTGCTGCCAATCCAGCCAGCCTAGGGCCTACACTCTTCTCTTAGCTTGACCCTGACTGTGTCTAGCAATTGCCATTTATGGACTCTCATCATCCCTTTGGGAGTCTGCTCTTCAAATAAGATCTGACACATGAATTGTTAATTTATGGAGTCTTGCTCATGTTAGCACAGAGTGTCCTCTATAATTTGTTTTATTTATTGACCATTAAGAACCCAATATATACATTCATTCAAAAGTGTTACTGAATGCCTACTAGATCCCAACATCTGTGCTGGACTCTGTGGATGCATCTGCAAATAAAGAAAGCAGCATCTCTGTTCTCACTGAGTTTACACTTTTTTACTCAGAGAGAGAAAGACATCAAGTAATAACAATAAATGTCACTGCAAACTGCAGTAAGTGTAAAATGTCATAAGGAAAATGGGAGGAGTTGTGAAAGGCTACAATAGAAACTTTATGTGGTCTTGAGCCATAGGCATGGCATCCTGAGGAAGGGAACCTTAAGCTGCTGTCCGAAGAGGAGTGGGCACAAACCAGAGGAGGACAGTGCAGGCAAACTCCAGTGCAGAGGCTCTGGGGTAGACAGAAGCAAGACGTATTTCTGGAACTGAAAGGAGACATGGTGAGAGCAGAGGACAGGTGGATGAGAGGAGGCTGTAGAGGTGGGTTCAGGTCAGACTCTGAATGACCTGTAATGATTCAGGTCATCATTCTAAAAACAGTAAAAGAGAGTCAAGGAAGTGTGTTAAGTGGAAAAGGTTGTCTCATTCCCTGTGTATTTTTAAAATATTATCCAATTAGCACTTCCTAAGTAATAAAATAATTCTTAATTTTGAACCAATGAGTGGTTCAGTCACTCAAAAGTATATCGAGTTCTTACTATGTAAATGGCTTTATACTGGGTGCTTCAGGGCTTACAATGATGAAGCAGATATCTACGCTTTAGGCACTGAATTGCTAGCAGAGGACAAGAAATACGTGCACAAATGACTGTAATGCAAGTAAGAACAGTACAGATAAACTAGCGCAAGTATTTAGAGATAGGATAATTGTTTTAGTAGGTCAGTAACTAATCTCTTGAGACAATAACCATGCATTGGTTCTTTAAAAATTAAAAAAAAACAGTATTATTGAGATATATAATTCACACACATACAGTTCACTCATTTAAAATATATAATTCAATGCTTTTTATTATATTTACAGATCTGCGCATATAAAATTGACTTGTGTCAATTTTAGAACATGTTTATTACCTTGAAAAGAAACCATATGCTCTTTAGCTATCACTTCCTTATTACCCCACCCAATCCCCAGCCCTAGGCAAAGACTAATCTACTTTCTTTCTCAAGAGATTTCTCAATTCTGGACATTTCATATGAATGGAATTATATAATGTGTGGTCTTTTGTGACTGGCTTCTTTCACTTAGCATAACATTTTCCAGGTTCATCGATGTTGTAGCATGTATCAGTATTTCAGTCCTTTTTATGGTTGAATAATATTCCATTGTATGGATATACCACATTTTGTTTATCCATTCATTATTTGATGGACATTTGGGTTATCTCCACCTTTTGGCTACTGTAAATAATAATACCATGGACAGTCATGTACATGTATTTGTTTGAATATCTGTTTTCAATTCTGTAGGATTTATACCTAGGAGTGAAATTGCAGAGTTGTATGGTTACTGTATGTTTAATATTCAAGGTACTGTCAGGCTGTTTTCCAAAGTGGCTGCCATTTTTGCATTCTGGGGATTCTGATTTCTCCACATCCTTGTCAACACTTGTCATTATCTGAATTTTTGATTATAGCCATCCTAGTGGGTATGAAATTGTATCTCATGGTTTTGGTTTGTATTTTCTTGCAATGATGTCAAGCATCTTTTAACGTGATAGCATTGGTTCTTACACTAAAACATAACGAATAACTCATGCCCTTTTGAACTGACAAAAGAAAGAGATAACAACGAGGTAGACTATAACCTACATGTGAGTAGAGACCTTTTTATCTTGTTCATGACTGTAGTCCTGCTACCTAGTAGTAGGCAATAGTAGTGTGCAGCATGATACTTGCTGAAGGGCTGGCTGCTGCCCTCTTACTTCTGGACAAGGTAGTAAAGATTTCTAAAATGCAACAGAGTTTTTTCACCTGCCTTTCCCCTGCCTCATTCAGTTTATCACTCATTCCCATACTTACAAAGAAAGAAAATTTGTCAGATACTAAATGGTTAAAATTGTTGTTTCAGAACTCATTTTCTTTGTCTCTACGAATATCTCCTTTTTTAGAATTACAGAATTGTGGAAGTAAAGAGAGAATTTTTGAGGCCTTTAGAGATCAGGTTTTTTGGATTAAATATTTCATTCTTTTTACCTTTCCAAACAACTGTTGTCATCTTCTTTGAACTGTTTCTCTGTATTCATGATTCTTAACAAAATCAAACAACAATAAACAGCAAACACAACAACAACGCCTATGTTGGTCTAGCAATCACTCATTAATAAGGTTTCAAAAGCAAATTGAAATTCTTAAGTCACTGTTTTTCCTTAATGGGTATTATTATTGGTACACAGACAATAACAGTTATTAAAGGCTAGAAGGGCAGAGTCTTTAAAAATCAATGTAAATCCATACCCTCCAAGCAGAATCTCATCTACCCTTATGTTTTTGGAAATTACCTATGATAGAGTAAAATGTCGGAGCCACAGTTATGCCAAAATCAAATTGCTTCCTTCATCAGTGGGACGCTACCTCAGAAACTTAGGTTTCTTTAAATATTAATATAAAGCTGTGCTTTCCACTTGTCACAGCCATTTTCACAAGACCACCACAGTCAAAAGTTCTAAGCTTACATTCTCAAGGGTTCCTAGAGTCAGAAGCACTGAATTTAGCTCGTCAGAAGGATATATCAGGAGACTATATCTTGTCTCAGTCCCCTTCTAGGCAAAAAAGTCTTAAATAATAGGAAACAGGCAATAAAGCTGTTATGATGATAATCACTTTTACTATGAAGTTTCTCTAAAGAGAGACAATAAACAATTATCCTCTCAACCCCAAAACCTTTAAGATAACTCGAAGAAACATATGTAAGCTGTTGTTATTATTATTGCCTTGTTTACTACTACATTTTTTTTTCATTTTTCTCAGCTGTTATTTAATACCTTGGAAGCTGTGGGTCTCTGAAAAGTTTTTGCATAGCATAAGCCAAACTTGCTTCAAAAATCATTTTTCACCCAGAAACAGAAGGTTGGGATAGAGGAGGTTCTGCCAATTTGGCATCAGGGAGCTTGCTGTAAGGCCAGTTAAAAAGACACTCTGTTAATGTAATAAGTGCAGGCCATCCTGAGGGAATGAAAAAACATTTTCCAGAACTTTTATTTCTTGTGTTAAAGATTTAAGCATAAACCTCTGAAAATCCCTGAGAACTAAATTTCTACCTTGAATACGTTTCTTTGTTATGGTTTTTCCAATTTCCATTTTCTTAACAAAGCCTTGAATTCATTGATTCCATTTTATTAAAACAAAACAAAATAAAATCTAGAGTCACAAAAGGTAATTTAAAAGAAATTATCCCACTATTCATGCATGTTACTACTCATATTTGCATTTTTCTCCCCTTTTTATGCAGAGCCTTCCCTGATCAAAGGTAGGGAGTATTTTCAGAGCAGATTCCCTGTGGGTGGGAAGGTGGCCACTTGGCCTGGGATTTATTGCCATGAGGGGAAAACATTACTTTGGGTGAGTGAGGAGACAACAATGCCTGCTTGGCATATATTTGCTATTCAGTGAAAATTTTCTGGATGGATGGATGGATGAAGGAACAGCACAAACACGGTGAGTGTGATGTTTAATTTTATGTGTCAATTTGGGTAGGCAATGGTACCCAGATATTTGGTCAAACATTATTCTAGATGTGTGGGTATATCTTAGATGAAATGAACATTTAAATTAGCAGGCTTTGAGTAAGGCAGATTATCTTCTATAACATGGGTGGGCCTCATCCAATTAGTTGGAGGCCTTAATAGAAAAAGGCCGACCTCCCTCAAACAAGAGGGAATTCTACTAGCAGACTACCCATATGAACTGCAGCATTGGCTCTTGCATGGGTCTCCAGCCTACCTTGCAGATTTTGGATTTGCCAGCCTCCACAATCTTATGAGCAAAATATTTGTCTCTCTTCTCTCTCTCTCTGTCTCTCTCTCACACACACACACACACACACACACACACACACACACACACAAATGCAATAGCACATGTCCATGCATGCTACTGGTTCTGTTTCTTTAGAGAACCCTGAATCATGCAGTATGTTCAAGAGAACTTTCTGGATGAATATATACATCACTGGCTAGGACTGATGAGAGTGAAAAACAAATGAGGGATGTGTGATACTGACTGAGTCAAATGTTCAGATCACATGTGCCAGGGTACCCGCGTAGTACCCATAGCACAGGAGGACAAGGTGGCTCAAAGGAACCCATGGGCTGACCATCTTTCAACCAAACACTAACATATTAATACTATTACATAGTTGACATCATGGTACACATGGTGTACACTGAGTTTTATAGTCTGCTTTTTCTCGTAATAGAACATGATTAAACGTTTTCTCATTATGCTACATAGGCTTCAGAAATATTTCTAGTGGTTCTAAAACATTTCATAATGTTCTCTGTTGTTGGACATATATTTCTAGTTCGGCATTATAGATGATGCTTCATAGAACATCAGGGAACATTACCTGCATGGAACGTCTTCATGTACACATGCTTTCTGACCTCGTATTTCTTTAGGGTAAACAACCAGTAATGGGGTTAGTGGATCAGATAGTAGCAATATTTTGTTTTCCTGAAGAAAATAAAAGGCAGGAGACAGAAAAATAAAGAAGAAAAACCATTATAAATAGAAAACATAAGAAAATGGAAGACAAAAATTCAAATAGATCAATGATCAGAAAAATTATAAATGGATAATTACCTACTGAAAATTGGAAAATCTTAAATTTAATTTCTAAAAAAGTAGTTATATATGGCTATATGTGGTGTGCAGGAGGAATACCTAACAGAAAGAATAATTGAAAGTAAAAGTATGATAAAAATATATCCTAATGCTAAAAAATGTAAGCTGTTATTACAATAATATCAGACAAAATAAAATTAAAGGTGAAAAAAGCAATATTGGGAACAGTATGCTAAGAAGATTTCATGGTCATGCACATGTCCATTCCTAACATTGACTTCACACGTATCAAGCACTGTCTACCTAATGAGGAGAATCTGACAAATCCTTAATCATAAGGAAAGATTTTAACACATTCTCAGAAATGGATAGTTCAACCTGAAAAATTGGTAAGAATATAGAAAACTCGAACAATTGGAAGCATGTGATTTAATAGACATAAAACTCTGCATTCAAGAGAGAGAATACACATTTATTAAGGCTTACATAGGATATTATAAAAAATTGATCACTTATTATACTATAAATGTCTCAGCATGTTCCAAAGATTGATATAACATTCAATCAAATTTTAAAATTTCTCAAAAAGAAGAAATAAACCCCAACATATGCAAGGATGCTTATTTGGAGTGTTTTAAATAGTAGCCCCTGAATGGAAATACTTTATTTTCTATGATTGAGTGAATGGCTAAAAAAAAAAAGAATATTATACATTGGTTAAAGTGAATGAACTAGATATTGTGGTATCAACATGCATAAATTTTGAAAGCATAATATTGCGTGGAAAAATTAAATCTAAGAAAAATATACACAGGGCAATACCATCTTTGTAAAATTAAAAATATAAAGGAATATCACATATAATTCATGATAT
>NW_012137636.1:4176254-4197218 GCF_000956105.1 Propithecus coquereli | reverse complement strand
TTATTTATTTTTGAAAAGGATAATCATTTGCCTTTGGGGAGGAAGGAAGAGGAATAGATTTAGGGATGGAAGAGGCCAAAGAAATTGCTACTATACCTGTAATGTTTCCTTTCTTTTAAAAACCTAAAGCAAATGTAGCAATACGTTAACATTTGTTAATTCTGTGTGCTGGGTACATAGGTATTTGTTATGTTACTCTCTGTTCTTTTCTGTTTGGAATATTTCATTATGAACAAAAACTTAAGTTACTTGCCAGGGATTCGTAGCTAGTAGCTGGTATTCTAGTTTCAATATTTTGGTTTCTTTATTTATTGTATAAAAGTACTTAATGTTTATAATTTCAAACTGAATTCCTTCCATTTTTCCTAGGTTTATTTATACTTAAAAAGTGACTTGATTTTTAGTCTTCCACTCTTGAAGTTTATTCTTTGTTTGCATTCTTCCTCACTTTTCTCCTTGACCCCCAAGAGTTTTGGTCATGAATACTAAAGAAGAAAGAATTACAGAGACAGTTTTCATTAGCAGAAGCTGTAGTGTGAGGATGAAGTACAAATCTGCTCTTGTCAGAGTCAACTTTGGGTTACGGTTGATCGCTGCTCGGGGAGCATTATCCAGGACTTCAGGGAGAAAAAGTCTTCTCCTTTTATTTTTTAATCAGGTAACAAACATGTTTCTTAAGTATCTATGATGTGCCTGATACAGTGCCTCAAATCTAGAGCATTGTGGAAGACCAAAGCAATACAGAGCAAGGACTTTCTCTGCCCTCAGTAAGGGTGACAATCTACTTTTGGTTGTCTGTCCAAAGTTGTGGTAAGCTACATGCCTTCCTGTAGAAAGGAAACAACAGAGGTGGAAGGAGGTAACGAAGCCCTGGTTATCGGCTGTTTGAAAGAAAAGGGAAACATCTTCTCCAAGGACCAGCCTCAAAGACTCCATCCCTGACTTCCCAGCCTGAGTCTGGTCCTCCCTCTCAGTGCTCTTTTGCTCAGGACTGGGACTCAGACGAGGTTCATCCTACAGTGCCCCTCGCAGCGCTCCCCAAGCTGTGTGCCTGCCTACTGGGCTGTTCCCTGCCCAGCTCTGGGCTCCATGAGGGCTGGGCGTCGGTCTGCCTTTCTCAGTGCTCTGTGCCCGTCCTCATGGGTAGCAGTGCTCAATGTGTATTTACTGAAGCAGGGAGGGAGTGAATGAATGAAATAGTAAGCTCTTGGAGGAATGTAGCTGCATATTCCATACAATTAAACCAACATGAAAATATAAAAAAAATTAAACAACAGTGTTGATGAGTATTTGAGAGATACATACGTCAGAAGATATAAACTATGTTCTGCAGAAAATTAAGACAGATTTCAAACCACTGGAATTTGTCATTTCATTCTGGAATTCCTAAGGAGCGGGAGACCAACACCTCTGGCTGTGGCATGGATGAGCCATGGGGACGCGCTACCCCCTGTTCTAAAGCTTCCGCCCCTCCCGTTCTTCTTTCATGTACTCCTGCTCATCCTTTGGTCTCAGCCCAAATTATTGATTTTTCAGAGTCCGCCCCAACTTCTAGACCAAATCCACTCCTCCCACTCAGTCCTCCCAGGTCTGTGCAGTGTTCCAGTCACAGCCTGCAGCTCATTGTTGATGCAGCTTAAGAGCCTCATAAGGAGGGACCATATCTCGTTAGGTCACCGTTTTCTGTTCAGTGCCAGGAACATAATGTTTTATAAATACCACATAAATATTTGGGGAATGATGGATGGATCGATAAATCGTCGATAGATGAACGTGGCAGAATGTAACCAAGAATCATATTATGATGATGGTAGCTTTGAATCTAATTGGAACTATAATTTGTGAATAAAAAAATTAGGAATTTATTTAAACTAGTATTAGACACATATTACTTGTGACACCTCCCAAAGCTGACTTAAACACACCAGTGGGTTTCAGCGTGAGTCACTGGAACCAATAACCAGTCTCCGAATGTCTTTCAGTACTCACTCCTGTAAGTACAAAGTTGTTTGGACACATATCCTACACTTATTACAGTATGTATTACGGTATAATATAGTATACACACATACATATATAACTATATATGTACTTCAGTATTAACACATGATGTATTAGTACATTATAAAATACAAAATATACATTAAAATAAGATAGGGAAGTGATAAGTATACATAGAAGTTCTGTTGTTTTCTCCCCGGGCCATGAGTTTGTGGGTTTGTGTTGCGCCATTATACTTTTTGAGGTCAGTACTCTGGAGGTGGGGTGGGGTGGGGTGGGGTAGGAACCTGTCCTAGACTACTGCCTCTCCAACCTTACTGTGTGCAAGAATCTTCTGGAAAGCTTGGCAAAAAAATGCAGATTCCTGGGCCCCAATCCTCCGACCCCCAGAGATTCTGCTTGAGTTGGTCTGGAATGGAGCCCGGTCATTTGCGTTTCTGCCTGGCTCCTGCTGCTGTTCCGTGGACGGCACTTTCAGTAGCTCACATTTGGACCCGTGCTTCTCAAAGTTCCGTGCACATTCAAATCATCCGAAATCTTGTTAAAACGCAGAATGTGATTCGGTAGGTTTGGGGTAGGGCTGAGCTTCTGCATTTCTAAGAAGCCCCAGGTGAGGCCGTGGCTGCCTGTCTGAGCAGAGGGACCTTGGGTTACAGAGGTCAGTTGTCATCCACACCTTGAGCTCTTAGTGAATTTTCCTGCGTGCAAAGCCCTGCAGAGCAAAGCCATGAGAAATAGACTGCTTGTGTTGGAGAGAAATCATCGCTAACAAGAAACCTCTTGCAGTCCTGTCATTTGCCCTAACTCCTTGAGAATTTTAGTTTTAGAGTGATCATTAATAGGACAATTGTGAGCAAAAGGCTTCGAGAAAGAATATTACAGTTCCTTTTTTGAATGTGTTTAATAACGACAAACGCTGTTCATTTTTCTCTGAATTTATGATAGGTAGATAGGGATGGTTTTCATCAAAAGTCTGAAATAACATTTTGCCTCAGTATTTACCTGATCCTTGTGCAAAGGTCAGTGGGAAAATATAATGTTCTTCTTAGATTTCATAGAAACTCCTCAGATCAAGTTCTTGTATTATATCCATACACATCATACATTATTTCTTTATATAAAATTGCATAAAAGGATAAGATTTTAAGAGCATGGTACCAACCAGAATTTCTAAAATTAAGTGAAATTATTTTAATGCAAATTTAGGGAGAGAAGGCTTATATTTTGACCCCACAATTTTATTTATACAACATAGGTGGAAGAAAATCATTAGACTGTGATGTGCTCTCAGCACTTTTAAGGTTGGAAAAGCTATTTAGATAGCTGAAGATCTAAAAAATCTGTATCTTAATTCCTTTGTTCTAAAAAAGTGATTTTCTTGACTAGGATTGGGGATTCTTGTGGAGAATTAGAGGCTAGCACAATCTGTGAGCACTAAGGTTAGGGCCTTATTAGCTGTGTTTGATTGGAGTACATATCTAGACCATAATAAACCAAGATCTCCTAGTGATGAGGATCAACTCCTGGGGTGCATTTCTTGGGCACAGCTGCACACTGGAATTACCTGGGAGTTTTCTGATACCCTGGCCACACCTAGACCAATTAAATCAGAATCCCTCAGGCTGTGGCCTGGGCATCAGTGTTATTTAAAGCTCCCTGGTGATTCCCAGGTACAATCAGGGCTAAGAACTAATGGTAGAGAGGCCTGGGCCCTCCTTCACCTCTAAACATCACCCTTTCACCTCCTGTGTTACAGTTCCAACTCCTCTAAATTTGCTAAATTTGCTCAATCTGAGCCAAATTCACAGATCACTTTGATGTCTCTTCCTTTCCCTGCACTTCTGCATTATTCTTCACCATTAATTAAACATGTTTAGGTTCTTCTCCTAGAAATGTTTTAATCCTGATAATGGGCCCATTCTTTCATTTGAAAGCATCATTTTTTTCATAATTTCCAGCTAATCAGGATCCACATTAGATTTTTGTTTGTACTTAAAGAAATGCATGTGGGCTTCTTGTGGGTTAAGACTACATCTTTTAATCTATTCTCTTTCCTGGAAAGATGCTATATTAAAGTATCTTTTTAAATTTAATTATCCATGCTTCCCAGTGTCTAATTTAGTGCCTGGCACATAGAAAATATGCAGTAAATCTTTGTTGACTGTATGATTCTCTCTAACTCACTAGAATAGGATTCTTGTGGAGAATTACAGGCTAGCGCAATCCATGAACTCTAAGATTAGGGCCTTAATTGGCTGTGTTGAATTAGAGTAAATATCTAGATCATAATAAACCAAGATCTCCTAGTTATGAGGATCAATTCCTGGATATATTATGCAGGCAGAGCTGCACATTGGAGTTGCCTCTCCTTTAACCCTCATCCTCAAATATTCATCAGTTTCTGGATCTTGTTGACATACACTCTCTAGCATATCTAAGATCTATTTCTTTGGTTGCATTAGCAACCACCGTTGCCTTGGTATAGACCAACCATCACTGTCTTTTCTTGCTCCTGACTGCTGCTCTCCTGTCCCAGGTGCATCATCCACACTGGTAATGGAGAATGTGGGCTCTGCTTCCACATCCGAGCTTCCACCAGACAGCCAAAGTGACTTTTAAAATTTATTTTCTTCAATTTATTATTCTGTGTCTTATCACATTATTAATACTTACATAATATAGAGTTTTTCTTTCTTTTTTTTTTTTTTTGGAGACAGAATATTGCTCTGTTGCCTGGGTAGAGTGCCGTGGCATCAGCCTAGCTCACGGCAACCCCAAACTCCTGGGCTTAAGCAATCCTTCTGCCTCAGCCTCCCAAGTAGCTGAGACTACAGGCGAGTACCACCATGCCTGGCTAATTTTTCTATATATTTTTAGTTGTTCAACTAATTTCTTTCTATTTTTTTAGTAGAGATGTGGTCTTGCTCTTGCTCAGGCTAGTCTCGAACTCCTGACCTTGAGCGGTCCTCCCACCTCGGCCTCGCAGAGTGCTAGGATTACAGGCGTGAGCCACCAGTCCCAGCCAATATAGAGCTTTTCTTAAAAATGTAAAAATGAAGTCTACCGTATTAGCCCAGGAAATATCTCTCCATTTACTCAAGAACATTGAGTTGTTTGCTTTTTACAGGTTTTGCATTTTAAAGTCTACTTCTTGTTACATGGACTGGTTGGTATTGTGAATTCAGTCTTTTTGTACAGTGTATTTCCTAAACAGTTATTACTGGCATATAGGAAAATTGTTTTCATAGCTGATTTTTTTTGAAGCTTCTCAATTATAGACAGCCATGTTATTTGCAAGCAAGTAAAATTTTACTCTTTACTTTTAAAAATTTATGTGTCTTTTTTTTGTTTTCTTGTGTAATATTAGAGACCATAACTTTAAGAATATTGCTAGTTAATAGTGGTAATAGAAGACGTCCTTCATTTTTGAATTTACTGTCATGCCTCCTATATTTCATCAAGGACAATTCTGGCTCTTTAACTTGAGATAGACCCTTCATAGTGTTAAAGAAACATTCTACTTTTTTAGTTTCACCATGTTTGTGAAATCTTAAAACCAGGAATAATGTTAAATTTATTGTATATTGTATTGCATCTGTCAACATGAATACATAGCAGTTCTTTTATCTATTAATGTAAAAAATTATATCATTAAATATCTTGGTATCAAACCAACCTTGCATTCCTAAAACAAACACTATTTGGTTATGTTACATTATTCCTTTAAGATATCATTGAATTCTGTTTAATAGGTTTTAGACAGTATTTTTTGCCCTTATATTTGTAAATAGATAGTCAATAATCCTTTTGTCTGTGCTCTCTTTGTTATATTTTGGTAAGATCATGGTCCCTCCCCACACATGAGCAACTACTCATGCCATATAAAGTTAATTATAATTCCCTAAATGGGTAATGTCATTTCAGGGCTCAATGGCTTTCTACATGATAGTCTCCCCACTATCCTTCCTTTCCTTGTTTGCCTTTTAAACTCATGCAAGACGGTGGTGATCATTGGTTCCCTCTTCAATGAACTATTCTTAAATATGCTGCCCACACTCTCAACTCAGTTGATAACTCCCTCCTCTGCTGTCTCTCAGTATCATTTTCATATCTCTCTTGTAATATTGATCATATAGTAACAAAGTTATTTTTATATTTCTTTCTCTCACTGTATTTTAAATCGTTGAAGGTGGATATTTTGACTTCTTATCTTTTATCGCTACTTCTCAGCACAACGTCTCCATGTAGTAGGTGCTCAGTAAATGCTCGCTGAATGCATGAGTGACCGAAGGAAACTCATACCTACATTTATCTTACCTTACTTCAGGGCTTCTGGGGATACTGTAGATGGCTTCCAATATGGCAGGGAGAAATCAGCATGTTCTCTCTTACTCATGTTTCTTTAAAACAGGCAGGGCCCCAAGATTTGTATTCAGTCTGTTGTGTTGCTTAATGTGGCATCACCGTGGCAGGGCATTTTATTTAGTTACAATGGAGGAAAGGATGGTGAAGATAGTGATCATTCTTTCACAAGGTTTTCCTTTCCTGAAAAATGTGTCCAATTAATGGGAGTGGGAGCATTCTCTAGTCCACAAATGTTTACTAAGCACTTTCTATATGCTAGTGACTCTGCAGGGTGCTGGAGATTCAGCAGGAAATTAGACAGACATGGTCTTTCACAGTACTCACATTCTAGCTGGGGAGTGCCACTAAAAATAATCCACTAAATAGAATAATTTCTGACTTGAGAGAGGGTGATGAAATGGGAGTAGCGGGTCATTTTGGATACTAGTGGTCGGAAAGGGAACGTCTGAGGAGGTAATATTGCCCTGAAATTGGAGGAGAGAGCTACCTCTTTTCCAGTGAGCCTAGGAGATTGTTCTGGAGAGGCAGCAGTGAGCTTGACATATTTAAGGAAAAGCAAGAAGGCCAGCCTAGATGGAAAGCAGTGATTTGGGGCTGCTAAATAGAGATGAAGGTGTAAAGCAGAAAGAGCTTAGCTCATCTGGGGGCTTGTGGACCATGACTAGTTCTTAGCTAGATTGCACTTTGTATGTGATGAGATATTTTTGGAAACTTTTGATTAGAGGAGTATTATGATCTGTTTAATACATTTAAAAGAACATTTGGCTGCTATGTGGGGAATGAAGAGTTTTTGTTCCCCTAAGTATTATTATAAGAATTGGTTGCACAAAAATATTTAATTGGCTGCCATGTCCTGCAGAAGGAATATGATGATGTCTGTGCTATAGTTGGAAATATATAGGTGAGAAATTACAGCCTCTCACTGTTGAGTCTTAGTAAAATCCTTTTCAACTATTCAACTTTTTCCTCTTTCCTCCTGCCTTTTTCTCCTGTATATGACTTTCAACCATTATCTTTATATGAGCTATTCATTTTTCTCACCTTTTAAATTTCTTGTTCCACATAATACCCCTTACTAACCTCATAGCATCATTAACTGCCCCAATATTATATAGACATGATGCTACAAATTTATACACCTGGAAAGAGATAAAATGTAGCTTGGAGTTTCTTTTACAAAAAAGCCAAATTGCATCCTATGATTGACTGAGCAGCATTATTATGAGGCATTATAAAACAGTAGATGGCCCAGAGGTACTCAGGAAGGTGGCAATGAAACAAAGCAACCTTTAAATTGATTGAGCAAAACACTTAGTTACCATTTCATGGTAGGTGGAACAATAAATCTTAGAGGAGGAATCATCCTAGGACATTATGAAAAATAAAACCAACATAAACTCATTGGCTGCTGTCAGCACTTGTTTTTATGGTTTGTGTATGAATTTTGATAAGAGAGAATGAGAAACCTGTTTGTGGCTTTGGCTTTTGGCTAGAATTGGACACATGTCCGTAGGGATGCCGGAGTCTGTCAGTAGTCATGGTGTCAGCTTTTTCTTGCAGGAATCACATTGTGTCTACTGGACAATAGGAAACATTCTTGGCCCAGCCTTTCACCCCTCTCCAGTGTCTGTTAAACATTTTTACCTGGGTGCAGTGGTGTGCTCGAGCTGGCTTGAATTAATTCTCTGCAGCCAACTGTTAGAATCTTCTTCAGTTCTATGTTCAGCAGTCAGTGATGTCATATTGGAACAGTAGCTTGAAAGCAGCCCCATGAGTATTTACACCACAGACATTGGCATGTGCTATAAATCAGGGATTCCCTCTCCTCCCCTGAACCCACCAAGAGCCAGTTGCTAAATGCTTTCCACCACACCACTGCCTGGATGTTCCACCAGAAACTCAGCGTGTTTACATACAAACTCACCATCTCTCCTCCCCTCCTTTCCACCGTCAGCTCCTCCTCCTGCATCCTTCTTATTTCTCAGCAGAATTTAAACCCAGGCTTAAGGCTCCAGAAGCATCTTTGACCTTTTCTTTTCCCTTTTGCCCCAATGTGAAACCCTCTTTCAAACTCTACAGGTTATACTTTCTCCTATCTTGTGTGCTCGCTCTCTCCTGTCAATTTCTACTCAATCTCCCCCAGGTAAGTCCCTGCTGTGTCTTTTTCCTCTTGTAACCTCCAGTTGGGTCTTTGGAAATAGCTGCTAAATTCCCTTGTCAGCCCCCATCTCCATCTCTTCCAGCCCATCTGACATACGCTCACCTGCTCACTTTCCTGAGGTGTATCTTCTATCACTTTTCTTCTCACACTGCCAGTGAGTCCTTCCGATCTCCCACAGACGGTTTGTGCTTGGCATCCCGGAAGTCCACTGCATGAGCACGCCTCCCTTTCCAGTGCCCAGGACTTCTGTTCCCTTCCTGATGCCCGTGGGTGTGTCCCCAGGTGGAACATACGCCATTTCAAACAGACGTATGTCTAAAGAATGAGTTTTCTGAGAAGGCCTTCCTTCCTCCTTACCTCAGTAAAACTTATTTTTGGCTTTTCTGTGTAATTCATACGAAGCCTTCTCCTTGACATCTTCCCTGACTACTTCTCACTTCCTATCCTCCAGGCCGGAACCATTCCTCCATTTCCTTAAACTCCTGTGACAATACCGTACTGCTTTCTATAACGCTCATCCCTTCCCTCCTTTGTTACAATTTGTTTTAGCACATTGTGTAGTTTGGAGTAGGAATTCCATCTTATACATCTTTGTCCCTTCCTTGAAGGCAAGTACAATGCCTTGCTCAGCAGAGATTTGTTGAAAGAATAAATAAAAGGGAAAGAAGGTTTATACTTAGGTAGAACGGGCTTTAGCTGCTGGATGTTAAGATAATAAAATCACAGGAAGTGAAAAATGACATAATAGGAATATTTCTGGAAGCCCCTGAAGAGTTTAACTTCCAAGTGGAACATTTTTATGTTATGTAATGTGTTTGAAGAAGATGTCACATGGAAGCTGAAATAGAATAGAATAATTCTACAGTGTAACAGAAGGCAGAATCTGAATAAATGGGTGGAAGTTACAGAACACATTTTCATTTAATATATAAGAAAACTTCCTGAGAGAGAGAAGCTACAATTGTCTACCACAGGAATGAGAT
The DNA here is from genome assembly GCF_000956105.1 of Propithecus coquereli. Taxonomy (NCBI): domain Eukaryota; kingdom Metazoa; phylum Chordata; class Mammalia; order Primates; family Indriidae; genus Propithecus; species Propithecus coquereli. The sequence continues at coordinate 4,187,708 of NW_012137636.1, read as the reverse complement.
TCCTAAAAAGCTACTGAGCGCCCATCAGAGACATGATGCAGATGTGTGACCATCTGTCAGGAGTATTATAAAAGGAATTCCTACAGGGAGTAGATATTCCCCAAGGTCCTTTAAGACCCTGTGATTCTATAATTCTGTAACTGTTTATTGAGCTACCCAGCCTATTGTGGAGACTTTGAGCCCTCACTGTCCTGAACCACTGTGGGTTGCCATAATCAATGCTATTAAGACTCGTACTGTACAGTGGGAGCATTAAAAGATTTAGGAAAAAAAATCAATTAAACCTCTGCACCCCCACCCCCCGGCCCCTCATGCCCACAACAAATGGCTTGTAAATTTCAGGTCTTCTGCTTTGGGGAAAAATGTTTCATCACTATTATTAGATCTCAAAATTAAGGTCTAGAAAACCTGCCATATTTACCATTTTCTTCATAGGAGATAAGGGCAAATCCTGCAGCATTACATTTTTGCCTGATTAAAGCTTTGGCTTAGTTTTATTTACTTCAGTTGCCATGGGTCCTCAAGGTCATGGACTCACAGTGAGACAGAGAGAGAGAGAGAGAGAGAGAGAGAGAGAGAGACAGAGAGAGAGAGACAGAGAGACAGTAGAATCTCATTCCCCAGAGGCTTTAATCTTGTCCCTTGTCTGGAGTCCTTTCTCACTTGGAAACACCATTTGCAAATTGCATTCAATCCTGCCCCATCCTTTGCTAGACATTTGCATTGGAACCTTGGTTTTTCTTCCCTCAACTGCTGACCTACAAGTTAGCCTTGATTTTCACCTCCCTACCCCTGCTGTGTCTTGTATAAGCATAAAAACTTTTACATTTTTTTTTCTTTTTTCTGGAATATGGCTATTAGCAACTATAAGTGAGTAGAAGGGCAATCTTTCCACTACCTTCTTGACCTCATCCTATTTGTTTTCTTTGTGACACTACTTTACCGATTACCTAACCCCTCCACCTGTGCAGCTTCAGCATCTATCTTGAACCTTTTTTTTTTTCCTTTGGTGCAAAACATGTTCAAGCCTTTGTGATACTCTCTCTCTCCTGGCTTCCCTTCCTATTATATCATCTCCCCATTTCTCTCCTCTTCACTGACAACCTCCTGGAAGAATGGTCTTTACTCAATGCCTCACGGACTTCCAACCTGCAGTGCACTTTAGGATAATTTTTGTCCTCACCATTCCCATAGAACTATTCCTGCTAAGGCCGCCACTGACCTCCTAGTCATCTAATCCAGTTTTCAAAACTTATTCCCCATGGTCTCCCCCCATGCTCACTCCTTCTTGAAACTCTCTTAGGATATTTAGCCCCCTGATTCTCATTGTCATCTTGGTAGTCACTTTATCTGGGCTTCACTATACAAGTATCTATAAATAATGTATTCACAAAACATGTTTTCAGCATTTTTTCTAGACTAGGCACTGCAGCGGAGCTGGGAAAGATTGGTGAGCAACACCTGCCCACCCTGGAGCACAGTGGGGTAGATGGAGCGAGGGGTCACACACAGTCACAGTTGCAGGCTTGATAGGGCCATACAAGAATGCCAGGAGGATGGTCAAGAGCAACCTCATCTAGTTTGGGGATCTCAGAAGCCTTCCCTGAGAAAGTTACTGAGCTGCATATTGAAAGAGGAGTAGATTTTAACCAGGAGAAGGGAGAGGAAGAACATTCCAGGTGAAAGGAACAGCACGTGCTATAGAAGACTGTATTGCAGAGAGCAAGGACCCAGCTTTGAAGGTTGGCTTTGCCACTCATTAACAGCGTGATGTTAAAAAAATATTGCTTGACATCTTTGGGTGAGTGTCTTGGGGCCGTGTAGACAATATTCTTCCCAGTTGCTCATAGGAAACCTGCCCCACATTCCGTCTCTCTGGGGCTCATCTGAGGGTGCTCTCATTCTAGCAGAGGGCGGGGAAGCTGGTATGGAGGCAGTTGGCCTGCGGTGTCTATGATTTGGCTTTGGGGAATGTCTGGTCGTTGAATCTCTTTTCTGGGATTTGAGGATGGCAGCGTGCCAGCCCCCCATTGATGGGGTGGGAGTGGGCCTTCTGGGATGGGGAGCTCTCCGTGTAGGTCCGGCGGGCTGAGTTAGCATCTGAGAGCATCGAGTGCGAACAGACCCTTTCTTGTGCAGCAGTTGGATGTGAACGCTGGTTTATTGTGGAGCCAAAAGGAATGGCAGATGCTTGATGAAAGGCCCCCAGCCTCTGAAAAAGTTCACCGCTGCACCGCATCCTCCAGGGGCAGCCGCCGCCGCCGCCCTTTTATTAATGCACGTAGTGGAGGATTTGTGCCTTTGCCTGTTTGTGGGACTTGGCAGCCGTCCACTGCCTAATGTGAAAAAGGCCTATGGAAGACTCGGCCCCTTTGAAGCAGCGGGCTGGTGGTGGCTGCTGCGTGTGGCTGGGGTGTGGCCTCCAGATGCTGGATGCCTTCACTTTCATAAATTTTCCTCACTGCCACTCGTGGCTCTACATCCCAATTACTGCCCTCTCTGGAGGCAGCCGCTGACGACACAGGCAGACCTGTGCTGGCATCGCTGTGCTGCAAATGGCAAGATTTCACAGAGGCGCCGCTGGGGCTGGGGGGTCCCAGAGAGTGGGGGCAGGGGGATGGCACCCTAGGGAAGGATAGAAAAAAGAAAATGACGCCCATTCCTGCACACCCTCCATACTCTGAATGTCAGCTGGGGCAAAGATTGGGGTGGGGTGGGGGTGGGGGCTGCAATTTCTGCCTTGCTGAGTCCTGGGGTTTCATTTCCGATTCTGTGCACTGATGAATTTCTCTCTTCTCTTTAGGGATTGGTGGTGGGTTACAATGCAGATTTTCATTTATTTTTCATGGGGACCCTAAGGGGGAGATTAGACAAGGAAAAGAGGGGATAGAAAGGGAAAATAGTTTGCCCCAGATCACACAGTTGGGGTTCAATCCAGGTGTGGTGACCTCTAACCTTGCTGCTTCTTCCAGAAGATTGTGTGCCCTGGGCATGGAACAACTGTGCAGGTTTGTGTTCCTCCCTCTAGGGCCCAGGGATGAGCAGGTGCCCCAGGAGCAAAATTTAAGGAGGCACTTGCTCTCAAGTGCCAGCCCTGCACTTGCTGGAGCCTGAGAGCCCCCTTAAATGTTGCACCCAAGAGGACTCCTTGCCTGTTGCCTGGCCCAGTCTTGCCCTACTCCCCACAGCCCCAGCTCCCCACACACCCTGAAAGCTCCAGGTTAGAAGACAAGTTCTTCTTTCTTTCTGCATTCCCCACAGAGCCCAGCCTGGTGGGTTGCACACAGCAGACACTCAATAAATGTTTGTTAAGTGGAATGGAACAATTTCAAAGATGGTGTGTATCTATGTTGGGGTAGAAATATGATGAAGTGGGCTCACCAGGGAGGAGATATTAAGATTTTCTGGTTAAAGATCCCCTTTCATTTCTGGAGTGTCTTTGTAGAGGTGAGTACTGCCTATCTTTTGGGCTCACTGAGCACTGGGCAAGTCCCTATTTTGACAGAGTCATATAATACTAGTGCTGTAGGGACCTCACCATTTTACAAACTAAGAGGCAGGCTTACCCCAAAACACGGCTGGATATTGACAACACGTTGGCACCTGATTGTGTTACCCCCTCAGACTTGGTAGATATGAAATACATGTATTGGTCTCTGCTGCCAGTTCCTGACGTAGAGCTCCTAAAACCCTGATAAATAGGGCACTAGGGAAATCTTTGGTTCTGTTATTTCTTCTTTGACCCCAGTTCCTGACACAGAGCTCGTAAGACCTGTGTAATTAATTTCTTGAATGATAGGGACAACAGGCACAGAGCTCCTAAATCCCTTCGAATTTCCTGGGTGATAGGAATCTTGTAATCTTTTGCTCTAAAGAGCTGATATTGGTAGGCTTCTGGATTACCCCAGCCTCTGGGGAGGGGAGAGAGGCTGAAAGTTGAGTTGATCGCCAGTGGCCAACGATGCAATCAACCATGCCTACCTAATGGAGCCTCCCAGACCCCCAGAAAGTCACGGTTCAGAGAGCTTCTAGATCGCTAAGCATGCGGAGGTTCCTGGGAGGTGTTGCCCTGGAGAGGGCATGGAAGCTCTGCCCCTCCCCCATACCTCACCCTGTGGATCTCTTTGTCTGACTGTTCATCCGTATCCTTTGTAATATCCTTTATAATAAACTGATAAGCACACATAAAGTGTTTTCCTGAGTTCTGTGAGCCACTCCGGCAAATTGATCGAACCCAAGAAGGGGGTTGTGGGAACCATGTTTTATAGCTGGTTGTCAGAAGCACAGGCCACACCCTGGGGCTTGGGACTGGCATCTGAAGTAGGGGACAATTCTCGTGAGACTGAGACCCTTACCTGTGGGATCTGACTCTGACTCCAGTTGAGAGTGTGAGAATTGAGCTAAATTGTAGGACACCCAGCTGGTGTCTATGGAGAATTGGATTTGGTTCACCGAAATCCCTGCACATTTGGGTGACCAGAAGCGTTCTTTGTTGAATGAGCACGTGGGAGTAGGAAAAACAGTTTGGTTTTTCCTCTCACAGTAGAGAATGTTTCTCTCCTGTATAAGTGAAAGGTTCTGCTTCTCTTGCACTTGAGGTTCTTTTTACAGACAAAAAATAAGTGAAGCTAGCTGCGGTGCATAGGCAAACTGAGATCTGACACACAAGATGGAAGGAGCTCAGGCTGCTGCTTCCCAGCGGTGTTCCTCCCAGTCCTGACCCCCACAGGGGCGTGCCCCACAGGCGCTCCCCCTCCTTGGCAGGCAGGGGGTGTAGGCTTTTAGGGTCACACAGGGGTTTAGTCCACCAGCCTTACAATTGTTTTACAGTGAGCATGACAGTGATGAATTGAGCCTGAGTTTAAGACAAAAGTGATTGATTTTCTGCCAATCAGCCATTTTTATGTTCTCTTTTATCAGCCAGCCTCCAAAAAAGTGAGTTATCTGATTTAGAAGCAAATGCTGGAATAAGAAATTACATTTACTTTGTGCTCTCAAATCTCGGCCACTAGAGGGGGCTCGTGACCAGGCTTCCCTCTCCCTGGCCGGCGCCTGAGAGCATCTTCCCACAAGATTTGCCTGGCTCCGCCAAGATTGAGCCCAAACTGAAGTAATGAGAAATGACCTCCAGAAGAGTGGCAACTCAGCAAATGTCTGTTGATCGTGGTCAGTTTTTCCCTCTGTGGAGCCCGCGTTTCCTATTTGAGCAAAGATAGCTCATCTGCCGAACAGGGGTATTTCTAACTGCGTTACTGGTTTTACGGTTTCTGGCTTTGGGCCTCTTAATATTGTAGCCCCTGGGTATGGAGGAAGCAGCAGAATGGTACACACACACCTTCCCCAGTGCTAAGATGCAAGACAATTGTGGGCACGAGGACTATGCATTCCACATATGGTCTGATAACACGGCCTTATCAAGGGAGACTATATCTTAGATTTTATGCATGTATGCATGATGGTTGTTGGTCATTGCTAAAAACATAACTCTACTAAAAGCAGGTACGTGGGACTTCTTTTAAAATTGGCATCCATGGAAAATCTTAAGAATTGCTATTCTTTTAAAGGAGATCTCTGTGTCCACAGATGCCTGCATTATTCCGTAAAAATAATCCATAGCTTTAGAAGAGGGTCAGAGTCTAATGACCATTTCTGGGACACCATGTTCTGCCACCTGGGTAATGCCATTCACCTGCTAGAAAATGTTATTAGGATTTAAAAATCAATATTTTTCAGTCTCTGGAGAGAGCCTAAATTAGGTAAAAATGTTGCAACTATGTGTAAGTGGGCAATGTAGATAAGACAGGAACGGAGGGCAGACAGTCAGAGAAGGAGTTCGCTGTGAATAATTAACAAAATGGTTCGGTTATTTTTTTTCCTGTTAATTTTCTTGTTGGATTTTCATTCTTGTCAAGGCAGACAGGGAGGGAAGGACACTGAAGGCAGGAAGATGAAAATGCAAGGCTGAGCAGGGGAGCTCAAGAGGATAATTGCAGAGCTCTCTTGGGCAGGAGCACACTGGCCGATTCTGCGTGACTCCAGATATCAGACCTGAGAGTTAAGGTTGGAAATTATAAGATTTGGGTCTCTAGAAGGAAAAAAATGTCATAAACAGGAGACCCGCCAAGCTTCTCTGCAAGGAAACTAGCCCCTTGTCCTACAGGGTCTTCAGGAAGAGGCTGTGTGACTGTCAGGGACTTTTTTGCTTTGTTTTGTTTTTTTGATATTGAGAGGTTGACCACATGACTATCAAATCTAAGATCCAGTGATTTGGAAACTCGATGCCTTTATGCAGGCTTCTTCCTTTGCCTGGAATTTCCTTTTCCTCGTTCTCTAACCAGGTGATATTCCATAGCTCCTTCAAGCTCCAGCTCCTGTGTTGTCCTCCTGGGAAGTCTATGGCCACCCCTGCCACACCCCATAGAATTAGTCCTCAGTATCCCATTGCACTGGTTTCCTGCCTATAGTGGCCTTTATGTCATTTGGAGTTTGGTTTTCAGTATCTACATAATACTACCTTCTTAGGAGGAGTCCATTTCTGTTGGTCTCTGTGCCTTACTTAGTGCCTGGAACAAACGGAGCTCCATGAATTCCTTCTTTTCACTTAGGAGAGGGCCAAAGGTCTAACTTGGGTAGAGGGAGGAGGTGAGAACTTGTGAGGCTGGGCTGGAGATAAGTTTTGTATCTGCAACCAGAGAAGCAGGCTGGGCTCCCATTCCCAGTATTCTCCTGCCCTGCCTCCCTAGGTCAAGTTCATGAAACGGATGAGCTAATAGAAATGCCTGGGCTTGCTGTGCTGTCTTGACAACGGCAGGCAGCCACAGAACATGGAATATTCTCACCACTATTTAAGCCAGAGTGGACAATCGCCATGGTGGTGCCAAGCCGTGGCTGGCCCAGGAAGAATCTGGAGGAAGCAGCAGAAACGTCCCGCCAGCCGGCCCAGAGCTTGCCCTTCCTTACAGCTCAGTCACGCAGCCTCAAGTTCCCATGACTGAATCTCTTGGCCCCGTCTTTCATGCTGGAGGGGTGCTTTTCACACCTGTTCAGTGCACGGATAAGAGGGAATGTGTGAGGGTGCTTATGCAGTATTGAGGGGAAGTGCATAATACCTGGATGAAATTTTTTTTTAGGTATAATGTGACGTGGACATGCCTTCTTATCTTGGCTATGACCTCTAGTTATTTCCATGCAACTCAGATTAGGGAGATTAGGGCAGAATTTTAAGGGTTAAAGTATAAGTGGATTTTTTAACAGTCTCCCGGCAGGTCTCCCTCCCCTTTCCACTGATGCCCAGGCACCACCAAGCCTAAGGTGCCTTCACTCACTTCTGCAAACGTCCCAGACATATGGAGCGAGGAGAGCCATATGGCCACAACGTGGTTTTCTAGTTATCTTCCTCATGTGCTGAGCTTTCCCCTGATCCTGCCATTGCTCTCAGGGAGGCTGACCTCCAGACTGACAGACATAGCCCAGCCAAAGACCCTTGCTGGTGACAGAGGGGAACCAGATATCTGGCTCCCGGATGGGGCTGGCCGCTGCCACTCGTGGCTTGCCCTTCTGTTCCTCAGAAGCAGCATGGAGAGTTCCCAACAGTTAATACATCTGTCCTTCAAATCTGTGCCTGGGAAGCAGAGGCGCTTGCCTCTGTCTGACAGGGGTGGCCCTTGTGCCAGAGAAAGCAGAGGGAAAATCACTTGGATATGCTGTTGCTAGGAAGCACAGGCATGTTTGATGTTTTGCTTTTAGCAGTACTGGAGGCTTGCCTTTTTAATAACATGAAGAGCTATAGGTTGTTCTTACAGTATCAAATATGTGCTTTATTGAAAATGAGTCATTAAAGCAGAATTCTCTCATCAAATCCTTTTTTTCCACCAGTCATTAAATTAAAAAAAAAAAATCCCTGGGAGATAGGAGAAGAGTACAAGAACTACACAATGAAAATGACAGCAGAAAGGTTCTTCCAGAAGCAGTTTGGTTCAGAGGTTGCTGTAGCCAACAGCCTCCAGGTGCCTGGCCACGTTAGGCAGTGGCCAGGCAGCAGGGACAAGGATGGAATCCGTGCTCTTCAGATGTCAGTGTCCAACTGTCCAACCCTGTGGAAGTTGGGCAAAGGTCATTACGCCACTCTCATCCACTCTTTGGATGATTCACCAGATATTTACTGAAGCTGCATGTTCAAGGCACTAGGCTGCGGCTGAATGAGCCAGACACCATCCTTGTCCCCCAACAAGGGGAGAGAGAGGTGATTGTGGTTCAAAGGGTGGGGAGGACATGGGACCCAATAGGTAGTGAGTGGCTGACTTTTCTCAGGCTAGTCCCAAGCACCACGGAGGAACTTGAGCTAAGTCTTAAAGAATAGCCATCAGATTTTTCCAGTTTAAAAGACAAGGAAGAAGGACGGACATATTTGAAACTCGGACTTAGGGAGGAGGGGGGAGGCAAGGGCAACATACGTAACCTAAACATCTGTACCCCCATAATATGCTGAAATTAAAAAAAAAAAAGTGAAAAAAAAAAAAGACAAGGAAGCACATTAAAGGCCAGAATAGCAAGATGAAAGGAAGCCCGAGGGGTGGTGAGACAATCTATGACTTGGTAAAAGAATTAATGAGGAAGAAAGGGATGAAATTAGAAAAGTAAGCTGAAGTCTAAATTTCTAGGAACCTTGAATTTGATGCCACAAAGTCTGAACTTTCTTTGCAGGTGCCCAGTCAGAGACAGGAATGAGCTTGATCCTAATCTCACTATACCTATAAATCCCTCTGGGAGAGCAAAATAGTTTTCCTAATGTTGACGGAGCCGAACTGTTGGCATCACCATCCAATAGAACTTTCTGCAGTGATGGAAATGCACTAAATCAGCACTGTGCAATATGGTAGCCATTGCTGCATGTGGCCATTGAACGTTTGAAATGTGGGTAGTGTGACTGAGGAACTGGATTTGTAATTTTAATTAATTGTAATTCATTTAAATTTCAATTTAGATAGCCATGTGTGGCTAATGGTTTCCAATTTAGAGCTCTGCAGGAGGCAGTGGCAGTAGCTTGCTTGATGGGGGACAGAGGGGCTGACGGCTCTCCTGCTGATAATTGTGCTCAGTTGGATTCCAAGGCGGGAACTGACTGACCGAAGGTGATCACATTGCTGTGCCAGGCTATGAGGAAGAGTGTGAAAACATGCCTTCTAGGAGTCACTGAAACACTGCACACACATAAAGAGATGAGAGAAGGGAGACAGCTGGTGTTTGACAAAGCACTGCCCAGCATGGCGCCAGCTCCCTGGGCCCCGGCAGCAGGCAGCACTTAGTGTCCTCTTGCCTTATGGTCGGACAGAGCAGCTGTGTGAGCCACACGGAGCAAGAGTCCTGGCTGCATCTCTTGGCTGCCAGGAAAGATGCCAGGAATGGGGCAGATGAATCAGAAAACCATTTCTAGATGCATTACTTAAAGGCTTCTGTGATGGAAAGTATACTTAAAGGAATTGCATAGGCCTGATCCCTTTGTTATTTTGTTAACTCTGTTACAGTGGAAACCCAAAGAGTTAGGCAGGTACTGTTCACCTCTAGTGCTTTCCTGGAAAAGCTCAGGGCAATGCAGCCTGTTTTCCCTCTGGAGCAGTGGGCGGCTGTGTTTCCTGACCAACTCACCATCAAACAGAGCATAATTGTGACAGAATAATGTCAGAAAAGCGGAGTTACCAAAGCCATAAATCTCGGTAACTGCTGAGAGTGATAAAATTCTGCTACTTATTCTATAAAATGAATATAAATATACACTATTGGTGCATACTGATCAAGGAAGGGACAACAATCTTCCATAAATTCATAGAAATTCAACCCCACTGTGTCATAAATTAGATTTTCCTCATATTGAATTATTAAGTGTGATAAACATGATTTTTTTTCCTGCATGCTTATTTTATTAGAAAGCTTTCTCTCTTTTTTTTTGGTATATAATCTTATTTTTAAGCTATTTTTCTTTTTTTTTAAATTTCAGACTATTATGGGAATACAAATATTTTGGTTACATGAATTGCTTTTATACAGCTTGAATCAAAGTTATAAGTTTGTCCATCACCCATATAGTGTGCATTGTGCTTGTTAGGTGTGCATCTACCTATCCTCTCCTCCTGCTCCCACCCGCTTGATTTCCATCAAATTTTACTACCATATGTGCACATGAGTGTTGATCTGTAAGTTTCAATTTAGTCGTGAGTACATATGATTTTTGTTCTTCCATTCTTGTGATACTTCACTTAAAAAGATGGTTTCCAGTTCCACCCAGGTTGTTACAACAGGTATTAGTTTACTATTTTTTTATGGTTGAGTAATATTCCATGATATACATGTACCACATTTTATTGATCCACTCATATATGGATGGGCACTTGGGTTGTTGCCACACCTTTGCAATTGTGAATTGTGCTGCTATAAACATTCGAGTGCAAGTGTCTTTTTTATAGAATGTATCTTTTTTTTTTCTGTTGGGTAAATACCCAGTAGTGGGATTGCTGGATCAAATGGTAGGTCTACTTTTAGTTCTTTGAAGTATCTTCATATAAGTTTCCATGGAGGTTGTACTAGTTGGCAGTCCCACCAACAGCGTATGAGTGTTCCTATATCTCTGCAGCCGTGCCAGCATCTGTTGTTATGGGACTTTTTGATAAAAGCTATTCTCCCTGGAGTTAGGTGATATCTCATTGTGCCTTTAATTTGCATTTCCCTGATGATTAGAGACATTGAGCATTTTTTCATATGCTTATGAAAAAACCATTAGTCTATCTTCTTTTAAAAAGCTTCTGTTCATGTCTTTTGTCTACTTTTTAATGGGGCTGTTTGATGTTTTCTTGATGATTTGCCTGAGTTCTTTGTAGATTCTGGTTATTAGCCCTTTATCGGATGTATAGCATGCAAATATTTTCTCCTATTCTGTAAGTTGGCTGTTTGCTCTATTGATTGTTTCCTTGGTTGTGCAGAAGCTTTTTAATTTAATCAGGTCCCCTTTATTTATTTTTGTTGTTGCTATGATGGCCTTTGGGGTCTTCTTCATAAATTCTTTGTCTAGGCTGATTATCTGAGTTTTTCCAACCTCCTCTTCCAGAATTCTTATAGTTTCATGCCTTAGGTTTAAGTCTGTTATCCATCGTGAATTAATTTTTGTGAGAGGTGAGAATTGTGGATCCTGTTTCAGTCTTCTACATGTGGCTGTCTAATTTTCCCAGCACCATTTATTGAATAGGGATTCTTTTCTCCATGTATGATAAATGTGAATTGAACAATTTAATAACAATGGTTTTGCCCCTCCCTGAAATAGGAAGTGCATTTAAAGATACTTTTATTTTTCTCTTAATAAATTACTTTGTTACCAGCAGAAGCATGCATAATTATTCCATTATCTGTTCCATCCACAGCATCAGTAGACCAATGAAGTGAAAGTTTGAGGGCAACACAGAGAGA
>NW_012137636.1:4154493-4174849 GCF_000956105.1 Propithecus coquereli | reverse complement strand
AAGACGATGAGTAGAAATCAAGAGAGAAGAAAGAAAACATTCATTAACAATCCCTTTACCCAAATTCAATTTTATTTGTTTATTGTCCATGCAATTTTGTATAATAGAATTATAAGAGACATTATTTCCAATGGGAGTGCATATTTCCTCACATTGAAACTAGATTTTTCCATTTAAGTCCTGTCATTTTTCCAGGCCCATTATGTGCCATTCCATCCACGTCACGGCAGTGGGAGCTGTGTACACGGGAGAGATTCATCCCCCATGGGCCGGGAGGGAGGGTGGGAGAAAAATTCTGTTGAGGAAGTGAAGTAGGAATGGGATTAGAGGTTAGAACCTGCCTCTCTGGGGCAGCCAAAAATGTCACTGTGAAGTCTGAGCATGAATATGATGGGTGTGGGTGATTCGCAAAAGAAAACTGAAACAATAAGGAAATGGCGTTGATGGGGGTTCATACTTGGACGTTTAGAGTCCCATTTTAAGGACAAGCTCCATTTGGCTTTTATTTGGAAATCTCGAGACTCCAACCAATGTAAAGACAGTGCTATGTGTTTAGTGTCTGCATGCATTTGCGAGGGAACATGGTTTCACAGGATTTCTACAACAGAAGTGAGGGAAAGTATTCAGGAATACAGCCTTAGTTATTACAGAAAGGAAAAAGGTCAGTTTTTCTCTCCTGGTTATTGTGTCTTAAATATTGCTCATCAAATACTCTCTCAGTGGATGAAATGAAAGGAGGCTCTTTAGGTTTCAGACTGTTCCTCTTTGTCCCTGTTAATTCCAATTTCCCAAAGCTGTGCCCTTGGGCGTTGGGCTATAATAACTTTGCAGGTACGCTGTGAGTCTATCGATCCTTTAATATGGTTTCTGAATTTAATTCTTGTTCAGAGCAGGCTCTGTGCCAACTTCTACTCAGGGCTACCTGACTGCTCTGCACAATCAGGTGTATATACAGCCCACACCAAGAGAAAATGACTTTATAAGCATTGGATGGCCGTATCCTGATCACTTTTCAAGATCATCTGTGTAACTTGTAATCTTGAATATTATTTTTCCTGTGTTCAGCCTTGAATTTGATTCTGGAGGAAAGGGGGTTTGCTGAACAAGAATATGAAAGATACCAGGGCAGTTAAATTTTATTAATCTTGGGGGCCTCTAGCATAAATGTTAACTCAAAATTGTTAGGCAGTAAATTTGCTGGAAGATGAAGATGAGGACTATAGTATGAAGTAATAAGAAGAACACTATTTTTAAAGTTAGGTGATTTAATTTGCTCTTTTGCCACTTATAAGTGCTTATAAGTCATTTGTAAAATGACTCCTTCATTTATAAAACAAGGCACTGTACTATGTCTCCTTTACCATCCAGTGACAGACTGCATGTGAAAGCACTCTGTAAACTGTAACATTATGTCTTTGTGGTCAACATGTTTGAAAATGTGTTAGTTTGCATTTAAACACATTTCTGTTGAATTTATATGCGGATCCATCATTTCCACATTTAAACTTAAGCTACAGAAACCTTAGTTTAATCCTCTTCATCTTTCAGTCTAATTAGGGGCCTAAAATGTTTACTTTATTTGGAATTTGTCACCTCTCGGTCTAAAGAATGAAGATTCAGTGTTCCTAAAAACTAAGGTTCCAAGACATTACAAAAGTGAATTTAATTGTACATCTTCAGAAAGCCAAATATAGGGAATGGCTGTTGTTTTGGACGGTGGAGACTATAGAACATTTGTATCATTGCAGCAATGATAGAATGTTGGATAGTCCTGCTCTAGAAGAAAGGAAACCTAACGTCACATTGTTGAGAGGTATGTGGCACTTAGGTTTCATACAGAATTTTTATACCAATTTTAGGTTTCCAACCTAAAATAGCAAATTTTAATGGCCAGCATCCCCCATCTACCCACCTAACCCTTTCTGCAGTTACATTTACGATGTTTGATGATCTGATATTTTTAAATGTTTGTTTCTCTATGTTGGGTCCCATAGGTCCTGTGTGACAGACATGTGTGAATGTCCAGTCCATAAAAACTGTTACTGCGAATCATTTCTGGCATATACCCGGGCCTGCCAGAGAGAGGGCATCAAAGTCCATTGGGAGCCCCAGCAGAATTGTGCAGGTAAGAAAGTCCTGCTGGATCCATCCATCAGAAGTTTACTGCAGTGTCCCTATGGTAACAGGGGAGACTTGTGCATGTTGATGTGAATGGCAGTGGCCTCCTTTGCCAAAGGAAAATCCCATTGGTGGCCCACCTGGATTGTAACTTGATAAAACACAGGGGCTTCCGCTGGGCAGTGTAGATAGCACTTAAGAGAAATGCTTTGTGACAAGCACATTTAAAAAATATGAGGATTTCCACTATGGCAAAATCTGCTCAACCTCAAGCTACCAGCTGGATGTACTTAGCTCATGGACAGTCATAGCTGTGGCTTAGGTTATATGTGGAGCAAAGGAGGTTCAGGACAATTACAGTGATTTAAGGTCTTCAGGATAAACACGATAAGTTATTTTTTAGAGAATGTTATACAAACCCTAGCAGAATGTTCTTTTCCCTCTGAAAGATAGATTTCTATAATAGTTGTTATTAGCTCTTTGGCCTCAGGCAAGTTAATTAGCTTATTTGATGTCTGTAAAATAGACTCCTTTGTTCATCCAAGAAGTATTATTACAAAGTGGCTAAGTACTGGGCGTTGTGCTGGCCACTGTGGGTACTTTGCTGAGTATAAGAGATGAGGCCCCTGTCATTGAGGTGCCAGCTGTATAGTGGGAGGACCAGACAAAAATAGTAACTCTACAATAAATACTTGCAAATTATGGTAAGTATGAAGAAAGAAAGAACCAGGGTGGGGTGATGGAAAACAATTGGAGAGGGGGTGGGCTGCTACTTAGATGGGGTAGAGAGGGAAGGCTTCTCTGGGGAGGTGATATTTCAGCCTAGCCCTGAAGGATGGAAGGGCCCCAGGGCAAGCATTCTATGCAGAAGAAACATGTTTGACGGCCATAACTTGGAAAAAATTTAGCATGCTCTCAAAGTGGAAGGAAGCCAGTGTTGTTGAGCCTGGTGGACAAGGGGAGATGGGCACAGGATGAGGGTGAGGGAGGATCAGGAGCTGGATGGACATGCAGGGCTTGGCAGATCTGGAAAGAAATCTAGCTTTCATTCCAAGAGAAGTGGGAGCCACTGATGGATTTTAAGCAAGCTTCTTTCTGCTTTTCACAGATGTACAAGTAGATTGGAGGGTGACAAGATTGAAAGCCAGTGACCAGGCAGGAGGCTATAGCAATAGTCTTGGTGAAAGCCTGAAGGTGGCTTGGATTAAGATGGTGGCAGTGCACGTGGGGAAAAGGGGAGAGATTTTGAGATTTGGGAATTTGGAGATTTTACAGCAGTACCTGCTATGGAGAATTACAGGCATTAATGATAGGTATGTGAAGCATTTCAAAGAGTGTCCAACTCATAGATGTTCAGTCAGTGGTAGCTGCTGCTGTTGTATTTAAATTTGAAGGTGAAGTGACTGAATGTTTGTCACCTAGCTGAAGGATTGGCCAACTTTTCCCTTTGAAGGACCAGATATGGTTGGAGTAAAGAGACTGGAGCTTTCAGCAGTATGCACTGGGCCCCATAGCCTCAGCTCAGACCTCAGAAAAGAAGCCAGTTCATGCCATTGTTAGCTCCAGAGTGTCTACATCAGTGGAGGACAGCAGTGCCACCATCTGGTTAAAAGCAGGGTCAAGAAGAATTGCCCTGAAGCTGTGGTAGCAGTGCACAGTTATCTGGTTCACCTAGACCAGTGGGTCATCACCTGTCTGGGCATCGGAATCACCCTGGGAGCTTACAAAATAAACCATGAACCTGTGTTTGGGCCCCACGCCCAGATATCCTACTGCAACTGGGCTTGTGTACTTTTTAAAGCTTTCCAGGCAATTTAAACCTAGAAGAGTTGAAAACACTGAGTTAGTTTATGTGTTTACGTGCGTGGCTTTGGGAGTAGAATGATGGGTATTTGGGGAGTTCTGAAGTTTCTTCAGCAAAGCACCAAAGCCTTTGACCTTCCTCTGACTTCCATTTTGATTTTGCTCTCTCCTCTGCAAACCCAAGTCCAATGTTTACATCAGAATTCACTTTCCACAGCGAGAATACCTCTGTATTAATGTTGCCCTTCTCTGAGAATATTGATTTATAAAAGTAATTCATATTAAAATATGGCTGAGGCTGCTGAAAGTTGAGGCAGGTGGCCAACCTCTGACCTAATACGTCAGTGCTGGGTACAATATGTGATGTTTTTGAGGGATTTTCAGCCTCCTAGCCCACTGTATTTAATTTTGATTCCTCCTTCCTTTGAATCTATTAAAAAATGAATACAAAAAATGGAGTCAAACACCCATGCATCCACCCACCCATGCTGGTCAATGCAGGGCCCCAGCAGAGTCCTATTAATTTCATTAGCTATGGTGGTGCTGTGGTTAGGGTCCTATTGGATACAGGATATATGAATCCTCTCTTCCTGGCCTAGAGCTATATTTAGCACCATTTCAGTGCACACATTGCATTTGAGGACTTCACATTTCATTCACATCAGCATCTGCACTTGAGGGACTGAGTCCCTGGAGCTAAAATTATTTTTCTAATGGAAAAGGAATATGGGTCCTGAAAGGTTCCATTTGCCTCTTAAAATTAGTGGAGCCATTTGGGTAAAGGATAGCTCCATCAGTGTGCAGTTGGAGGGGGACATTTTGCACACATGCGCACACACACACACACACACACTCGCTCACATTAGGGGCTTCCACAGACTGACAGTTGTTACATGGAGAAATAAATTTCCAGAGATATGCAGCATCTCTCAGTGGATTCATTTTAGAGTCATCCAGAATACTGAAGACTATGAGAATATTCTTTACTTATTTTTAGCTTCCATGTCCTTTGACTCATAATAACACTGAAGGCTACAAAGACAGAGGAGAGAAATCTTGCAGAGTAAAAAGCTAGCAAGTTGAACAAATAAGAAGCCAGCCAACCAAGAAACTGAACAAACAAGTGACATTTTAGAGGCTAGCCTAGATTTTAACACTGTCATGACTACTGCCATCATACATGCCCACTCACTGTGACAAGAAGAACTAATGGAACTCTAATTTAGCACGAGAGTTACTAAATAAAATGTAATATGCTGAGGGCTATATTGAAGATATTAAAAATTTAATAAGCATTTATATTACTATTCACGATTTTCTAAGCACTTCCTTTTCCCCAAGGACTATACTAGCATTTTATATTTAATCTTATTTAATGCCCATAATAATCTATACGGTAACATTACACCACCCACATTTTATTGATGAGGACATGGAGGCTTAAAATAGCTAGGTAATTTGCTGAAAGTCAGAGAGCTGGGAAGTGAGGAAGCTGGGAGTTGAACCCAGGTCAGTTTACGTTATCACCCCATCCTTACCCATTATGAGAACACAGAGAAGTAAGATTATTGTAGAAAAAGAATGCAAATACATATTTATTTATATAGTTATATAAGCATCAGCTAATTCATCCAAATATTTATCTAGACCTTTATTAACCTTAGTGACTTTCCAATTTCTGTTGTTTGTTCCCTCTCACTAGTAGTTGTTATTAACACTTGGTACCTTCTGAGTCTGTAAAATTATGATCTTGTCTGCTGTTCATTCCATTGCTGTCCTTAGCAGAGTGTCTGCCATCTGCCTATAGCTGACACTAATTGTCTGAACATTCAGCAATACATTTTATAAAAGGAAAAGGCCCTGGAAACGCAGGTGTTCATTTCTTTCCGCAGCACAATGGATGGTCTGCTGGGTTATGTGAGCAGTTTTCTCCCTCCTTGTTTGGCTCTACAAACCCCAGGTGATTCTAGCTCCTTCCCTGTAGCGACTCTGCCCTAATTATATACACTGAGCCTTTCCTTGGCTGACTGGATGCCTCCTGTAAAAGTTCAAGAGATAAAGTCATCTTCTGTGATTTTTAGCATCCAGCAGGGGGACATAAGGATGGCTGAGTTCCAGAAGGCACAGAGCCATGCTTATTGAATGTGTCGATAAAGCCTGCCCGTGCCTTCAGGTGTTACCTGTAGCTGTTTGAATGCCCCCTTGAGAATAAATGTACTGGAACCCTAACCACTTTGGCAGTTTCCTATTGTTGTTGTTTTTAATCTAACCAAATGACGCTTTTTTACGTGCATGTGTGCAAATCAAATCATATTTATGCTTTTAAAATTATATTTTGCCTTTTATAAGTTTGAAAAAACATTGGGTTCACAGAGGGTAAATGGGGGCTCGAGTCAGTATTAACTTTCTAGGATCATTTAAAAGCTGTGCTCAATTGAAGATAAATCTAACGTCATTCCCCAGCTTAAAACTCTTCCAAGGCTTCCCTTTGCCAAGGCTTCTGGGGTAGTTTGTGCTCTCCGGCCTCTGCCTACTTCTTGGTCTTTATCTCCTATCACTCTCCCTCCTCAAATCCCATTATTCTGCCCATCCACCAAACCAAAGATCTACCCTTCCCTGATTGAGCCACAGCCCTTGCTCTTGTTCCCACCCTGCCTTGGTTCCCGCTGCTCTCTCTGTCTGGGAGGCTTTTCCTGCCATGGTATGCCTGACAAGTTTCTACTCACCTTTTACGACTTAAATGGGATCCCTTCTCTGAAGTCTTCCTCAATCCCTACCCAACTCTCAATGTTGGGTTAATGTCTGTCTCTTTTGTTCTTCCACAGTACTTTGTCCTCACTGTCTAATATGGCACTTCCTACGTTTTATTAAGAATCTGTTTACATATTAGCTTCACCTGTTTGGTTATAAGCCCAGTCAGTCTCCTATACCTGGAGGTCCAAGGTGATATCTGATTCACGTTTGATTCCCCAGGCTTAAGAGAATGCCTGACACATATTGGATACTCAGTAGATGTTTACTGATTTAATGTGAATTAAAATGGAGATGGTATCTATGTGGTGGAGAATACAGAAGGAAAGGTCTTTTTTTCCCCTGGTAGCTCTTCATTTTTGCACAGTCTACTTTCTACCTGTAGGCTGTGAGGGTATTGTATCAGTGCTTGATAGTGGCAAGGTAAGATGTCACAGAAGTTAAATGGTAGAGCTAGAACAAAGAATTGAGGGGTCAGAGAGAGGAGAAGACATGAGAGAGTTCATGGCTATGAGAGAGTCAAGGAAGAAGAAAGAACATGGTGGGAAAGAGAATTCTGCTGAGTTTTTGTACTAGAAGGAATCCTTATAAGATGCAAAGGGGAGCAAAGCCACGAGGGGGTAGGTCAAGTTAAAGAGGCATTCTGGCAACTCTGCAGAGTGGAAAATGAACTCCAGACCAGCCAAATGGAACCCACACTGGGAAATGGAATGGTGGAGATTGAATGTCATTAAGATGAAATCATCATCCAACAGGCATTCATGGGGTTGCTCCTGGGTGCTTGACCATGTGCCAGAACCTTGGGTTATGCAAGATGAGGACCTTGCCCCCAGGAGCCCAGTCCTCAGCAGTTCCCTCCTTCACCTGGGCGTTCTTGTCATAGTGACCCTTAGAACTTTTTAAATCGACAGCTACCCTGGCCCCACTGCAGACTCAGAGCAAAAATCTGTAGGGATGGGGCTGAGAAATAAATATCTTTTAAAAGAGCCTCAAGGGACTCACATGAGCATCTTGGATTAAGAACTATAGCTGTTTGTAATTGGGGGATTAAAGCAAATATACAAATACCTATAACATGAAAAGTGCCCTGGGATGCAGAGGAGGGAAGGGCGTCCTGGGGACAGCAGGACCCTACTTGAAGGAGGTAACACTTGAATTAAGATAGAAAATGATTAGATTGGGCAAAGAATCATAGCTAATGATAGCGGCTTTCAGAGCTCTCTGATTGGAAGTCAGGCTAAAACTGTAGTTATTGAGGGAAGAAAAGAAAATAATTTCAGGGAAAGAGTCTAGGGGATAATTTGAGCATTTGCTGCCAGGAAGTAGGCAAAGAAACTCAAGAGAGAGAGAAGGTGTTCTCAAAGAGCAGAAGAAGCAGGAGAGGTCTGTGTCATTAGATAAAATGGACAAAAAGACCAAATATTTTGCAGAGTGCTCTTGGGAGAACAGGACTTGCCATTATGCCAGAGGATATGGTCATGAGTGAAAACGTTGGAGAAAAGCCAAGTGGTGGGTGAGAAAGATGAGTTGTCAATGTTAATGAATTGCAAAAGGATAGGGTGAACTGACTGTAAGTTTTTCCATGAAGTTTGGAGGTGAAAGGAAGAAGAAAATAAGTCTGATAGTTTAGGGAATCATTTTTGTTAAACAGAGAGTGAAAAGATTAATGTGTAAGAAGGACAAATAATAGGGCAAGTTCCTAGAGGAAATGGGGCAGAAAAAAAAATGGCAAATCCAGGCTCAGTGCAAATGAGGGATATGGGGAGGTGAGTGGAGGGTGCTCCAACAGAGGACCTAAATCCAACACTGGAAGAGGATGAGTGCTCTTGCAGCATGGGGGAAGTGCTCCAGCAGGGTTTAAGGGAGAAGTGGTGGGAAACAGCAGGAGCCTCCATCGTGTGCCTATGTCCACTTTGGAAATATTAGTTGCCCTCTCATTTGCTAAAAAGGAATGCGTCTCTGCAGTGACTAAAGCCTGAATGTGACGGCTGTTTACACGACCAAATCTCAATCCTAATCGCCTGTTAGAATCATCAGTCGCAGGGTGGGGTGGGGGGAGGGGGAGTGGATTTTTGTTTTTTAGTTCCTGCTATCCCGGTCCTGCCTTCAGAGGTTCTAATTTAATTGGACTGGGATGGGGTCCAGGTGATCCTCACTTCCAGCTGTGGCCACCACTGGTCTGCAGAAGCATAACAACACACAGATATAATTATTGTGTGTGAGTCTGATATTCATTAGGTACATACAATGTATAGGGTGTTCTGTTAGTTACTGAGAAGAGAAAAAGAGAAGAACTTTGAAGGGATCAGTGAAAAGTCAAAAGATTATCAGAGAAGTGTAAGTTGAGAGATTTACAGGAAGAGTTATATCAATCCACCCACTCACTCCTCCCTGTATCCATCCAGTATCCCAGTAGTCCTCGAGTGCCCACTACATGTTAAGCACCGTGCCACTGCTGAAAATAAAGAAACATATAAGATTTTCCCTCTAGTAGCCTATATTTTAGTTGATGTTTGTGTGGGTGGAGTGGGGGAGAACGAGAGGGAGGGAGGAGATGAAACTGATGATTACAATTTCATGTTGTAAACACAGGGATGGAGGCTGGCAGCAGGTGGTCTGAGTATACAGTCAAGGGACATCCCATCCACATGGGAGGGGTGGGAGAAACGGTCAGGAATTTAGTTGAAAAAAGTGGAAGGTGGGATGATCGATGGTGACATTTACCCACCTAGATAATGGCACTAGGTCAAGGCACTGGCATTCAGTGCTGACAAGGGAGCCCACGGATGTCATCCATAGAGGACAGCACAGAACACACGGCAGGGTAAAGAAGGGCAGAGGGTGCATCCAGAGGGGCAAATGGAAAATGTCCAAACCCCTCTCTGTTGGGGTTATAACTGTTTCATGACTCCTCCATTTATTGAGCAAATATTTATTGTTGGCTTCCATACCTAAAATGCCCTCTAGGTGCCAGAAAATGGTAGGTGCTAGAGATGTAGTCGTAGACCAGATGAAAACTCTGCCCCTTCGGTGAGTTCACATTCTAGTGTTGCAGACAGAGAGTAAATATGACACAACGTTGGGCAGTGATAGGTGTAAGGAAGAAAAGGGTAGGGAAGGGGTAGTGAGTGTGGAAGTACTATTTTAGATAGGATGTTACCTTTGAGATGACACCTGAAAAAGCTGAGTGAGCCAGGCACGGGAATCGTTAAGGTTACATCTGAGTTTCAATATAATTGACTGGTAATTAGCTGCCGCTAACTCATCGCTCCTCTGTTGGCGTATCAGACAGATGACCCTGTCATTTATCTCTGCCTGAAAAGCATCCTATATGGGGGCTTTGTTCAGAGCAGGTGGTTAGTGATAGTCAATAGTTCAATTAACAATTGGGGCAGGGATAAATAAATATGTCAGAACTTAATATGAATCTATACAAAAAATGTTAATTATAGAGCCAAATACTTTAAAGTTCATTCCATTCAGAAGTTTGTCAAAATTTTATGTTTCAAACAGCTTAGTTTTCTAATAATAAATAAGATCTTGTGAGAGGTAATTGAGCACTCTCTGGACAGGAAATCTTTTTCCTCATTTGTTTTTAACCAGTGTAATGAGTGTTTGAGGAGCTTCATAGAATTTATTTTATGGTTCTTATTAACTTAATGTTAGATAAATGTGGTCAAACACCTACCTTCTGTGGTAATTCTAAATATATAATTTGAAACATTCAAAATCATGCCCACTTGCTTGAAAACCAGGTCTATTTTTTAAGTTTTACCATTGCATAGTTCTTGGCTTATTATTCTGCAAACAGCATGAACAACAACAGAGGCATTTAAGCTGATGATGATCTTCCATTGTTAGTATTTTTGTTTGGAGCAACTTCAGATGAAAGTTGTGATGTGTTACTGGTGTTCTTGGAGAGTCTCTGCTCTAAATTTCTACCTGTGTCGACATTCTTATTCCTGAGAATGAGGGGTGGCCCCTTTGATTGTCACTGGAAGTATTCAGATGGAAAAGTCTATGTGTCACAAAACGTCCAGAATGTTTGCATTATTTTTTCTGACAAACCTATACATGAGTTTTTAGGATCTCTCAGAATATTGTCAAAATCATTTTAGCTCTAAGTCAACGAAGACACTAAATTGGCTACCACGTGGTGGTGTCACCATTTTTATATTCTCTGGCCCAGGTGGCAACTGCCCTCCCTGCATTTGCACATCTGATTTTTCTCTATTTGGAGCTACCCCATTCTCTCTCTAACTTGCCTAAAATTGATTAATTTAATGCATGATCACACCGATTGAAATATGTCACAGATTTCCAGTATCCTTGGTAGTTTTCTCTTCTGTGTGTGTAATTCCATATATTTAAATATTGATGTGGTTGCACAAAATATTCCTATTCATCAGGGCTCAATAGCTGGAAGGACTATTTGCAGCTAATTTTTTATACTATTTGCAATAACTAAATAACCTTAAAGATTTTCTTATAGCCTTATGAATTATAGTTTTTCTTATCTAAGAATGAACAGCTTTGATTCTAATGTTTTTTATTTTGAAGCATACTGGCCCAGCAGGTAGATCTTTGGGTTCTTTTTTTTATAGATGCAGGTGATTCCAGCATGTGTGAGGAATGCTGGGTGTTTGCAATTCCTGGTTAAAAGGCAAATCTGAGCCTGTGCTGTGGAAAGGTCTGTGCAATGACATGAGCCTGCAGGAATAGTATCGGGCTGAGGGCGAAGTAACGGGGCCTTTCTCCACGTCACACCTGTGTCTCCTCCTCTTTTTCAGCTACCCAGTGTAAGCACGGTGCCGTGTATGACACATGTGGCCCAGGATGTGTCAAGACCTGTGACAACTGGAATGAGATTGGTCCATGCAATAAGCCTTGCGTTGCAGGTTGCCACTGTCCGGCAAACTTGGTCCTTCACAAGGGAAGGTGCATCAAGCCAGTCCTTTGTCCTCAGCGGTGACCTTTGTTCTGGTTCTTGAGACTTTGAAACCTGGTGTCCTTGACACTGAAGTGGAAGAGCCAATGAAGGACTACAGTATTTGTGTACCTGATTCTGAAAATACACACACACACACACACACACACACACACAGAGTATATATGTGTATATATATAGATATATAGATATATTCAAAAACATTTCATCATTTATATAAACTATAGGTGGATTATTATATGTATATTTTTTGCTATAAGACATGTATTATTTCTGGGATCCTAATCTATAAGCCATTGGATACATTGTATAAATACACCAGGTGTTTTTAATTTAATAAGGCAGCATGTAGACATAATGGATGGCTTTGATGTCATATACATTTGTCATTTTAAGGAAATTTTCTAAGAGATCTCAATTGCCTGCCTGCATTAATTTTAGCTTTGACTCAGGATTTGTAATTGAATGGGAAATAGGTTCCTCTGGAGAAGGGAAAATTTATCTAGGGGCATCTCATATTTCCAAAGAAAGGAATGTGTACCTGAGGGAGATGGCAGGAGCTTGGTGACCAACCCTAATGGTACATGGAAGGCAAGGGAGAGGCTGTCATACTCTACTGGGTCATGGCCTGATGTTATTCCCAAAACTTATTGGGTAGTTGCCAAGAACTATATATTTGTCACTAGGACATAACCAAAGAATCAAGTGATTTCTTGCCATCTTCACATATTCTCTGAGTCTCCTCATTATATAAGTGTATATGATGGATGTGACCATTTATATGTCATGCATCCAGATTCAAGGGTGTCTGGATGACATGTTAATTTTATTGTGCATGAGAAGATATTTGGAGAAACTGTTGTACAACATATGAAGAAATATCCATTTCTCTGAATCTCAGAGCAATTTCAGATGAGCAAATCCAATGAGTTGATGTAAGTCATCTACATTTTGTGACTATTCCATGTATAAAATGAAAGCTTTTAATTATTCCTAGAGGATTCTTGTCCAAAGCTATTTGGCTACGGTTAATATGTTATAATTATTAGACAGGGAAAAGCCTTTACTGACCAGCTGATTTGACATCAGTCCAACTGAAGAACGGTCCATATACTTGCTGTAATTTACTGATAGGTTACTACTAGTTATCATGTGATTTTCTTGACTTTTGTTTTCGGTTGAATAGGTGAAAATGTCAACAAAACCAAAACCCACTATGTCTGAAAGTGAAATGTTCTGCATTGTAGTAAATAAAGGGCTTAAGATTTAAAACAATACATTTTTTCATTCAAGATGTCCTGTATTATACTTTATAAATTATCAACTGCAGACTAGTGAAACTTTAACGGCTTTATTTACGTATAATTTAAATATCCTACAGTAGTTTATTTTTATAAAGAGTATTATTAACACACAGAAAGCAAACTCCGTATTTTTGACAGTGAGCATGTTGCCATTGCTTGTCAAAGTCATTTGCATTCCTTTTACATATATTCATGACAGCTAAAGTATTAATTTAGATTTTTTTTTTAATTAGAAAATTCCTAGTTGTTTGAGTAAACTGAATAAAGTTCAGAGTGTAGCAGTGACCGGCTGGGGTCCCAGGGCATTTGGTTTCGTCACTGTTGTACTTGGGTCCTAATTGCCCCAGTCTCTGGGGCCCAAGGGTAGCTCGGTCATTGTTTCAGTGCTGCACTCGAAAAGGGGGTTTTGATTTAGGCATCTTGAGTCCAGGTGTGGTTTGTGACCTTGTCTACATTATTTAAGCATTTGGGGCCTCACTTTTGCTTATCTACAACACAAAGAGGCCGTGTTGTGTAATGGACAGGATTGAGCATCAGGAAACCTAGACACACAGCCACTAGTGATCCAGGAGACCTCGGGCAGTAGTCTGAGGCACTCGGGGTGATGTTCACACTCGTAATCTCACTCGTTCCCTGCTCTGCTCTGAAAGGAGGGGTGGCGCAAATCAATTCACCTCTCCGGTTGGTTTCTACCTTCTGTAAAGTGAACAGATTTCTTTAGATTAGCTTTAGGTCCCTTTTCAGTTCACTCTGGGTTTCCCTCCATAAAAGAGGGAGGGCTGCACAAGGGAAATGGTGCAGAAGGGAAAATTGTGGATGGCTGTTTACTGCTCATGGTTCACCCAAGGACTGAGTAACCATCCATCAGACTAACGAGCCTCTCCAACACTTTTAATCAGGGCCAGCTGTGGTGGATGAACAATGAAGCTCTTCTTCATGGACCAATTCCATTGTTTTGAATGGCTCGATTGTAAATTTGTGTGACATCTTATCCAGGGGTTAACTTAATCTCTGTACATTTTTTAAATTCTTAATCCAAGAAGAAAGAGAAAGCAGAGATAACAGAGGGTTATTTGGGCCTACTAATCCACATAGGCAGCTGTCTGATAGGGGAGGGTGAGGGAATCATATTCTGCATATTCTGTTTTCTCCCATGGGATGTAGCTGAGCAATGACTTTGTCTAATGATTGATCACAATGGAGATTTTCCAAATGCATCAGTGATAATGGCCCTGTTTTATTCACATGGGACGTTTCCAATGGGTTCTCAAAACCGAACTCCTGCGGAGTTAGATGACTTGAAACAAACACATTCTACTTTCCCTTTTAATGCACATTGATAACTTTTTAATCCAGGTTAGCAATTAATGTTGGTTCCGTGGTACATATAGAACTAAAATATGGGTTACGATTGCCCTATCTACAGGTACAGAATCCCTACTTTGATTATGTTATTAGCTATAAATACTGAATTCGATGAGAAACAAACACTCTTGATGAAGAACAAGCACAATTATTCCAGTTGCTCATTGTTGGTACTCAGTGTAAGTAAGTTCTTTACCCCCCTCCCTGTGCAAATAGGAGCTAAGAGTTTTGAAGTAGGAAGAAAAATGGTATTTTTACATTAACAACAGCAATTTTTGTTAAAACTGTGGCACATTGAGAATCCCCAACTCTTCTGGTCAAAGGTCTCACCCCTTCTTAATTCGCTAAGTGTTTCCTTAGCATCTGACCACAGCCTGTAAGAGACACTTCCCAAGGACAATGAGTAAGACCTAGTGGGTTGACTCTTCTTACAGCTTTCTTTAAACATGGATAAACCAATTTGACTGGGAAACTCTTCCTTATTATGAAACATTTCGGACATACCAAAAGGTATAGAACATAATGTTGCAAACACTCATGAACACATTACCCTAATTAAAAAAAAATAACCTAGTAGCTGGTCAATAAATTTTTCTTGAACAAATAAATAAAAACCAATAAACACTAAGTCTCACGGTTGCAACAGCTCTTTGTGGGGTTGGTTGAGTTTGAGCCTCATTGAGTTTCTGTTCACTTTGCAGCTCTTTGTCACTTACATTCATCGCGATCCGAGAAGTGTCAGGGACATGAGCAGGAAAGCTCTTGGTATGAGAGAAGAAGACTGCCTCGGGGGATAGGCACCACGATGTTTTCATTAGCTATCTCCTCCCAACGTAACTCTCAGGAGTGAGCAAAAATAGTCTCTGATTCCAAATCCTGAACTACAAGCCTTTGCAGAACTTGGGATTTTAATCGGAAAATGACAATGCTCATGTGAGCAAGAAGGAATCAACAGGAAAAAGAAACTGATGCTGGTGATGATGCTGACCGTGAACCAAGAACCCGGACATTTATTCCTTTAAGGAGATCTTTCTGGCTTTGCAGTCACATTGCTACATTGGATTTAATTAAATGAGTTGAATGACAAAACCACACATGACATCCATCTTTATTGTGGTTCCATTTCAGATTAATTTTGAGCAAGCCAGCTTTGGAAAGGTTAATATGGGGGAGAAGGGAGGGAATTTATCTTTAGAGAGCCTCAAAAAGTAGGAAGAGTGCCTTTTATGATACATGGGAGAGGGTCCCCTTGTCTAAAAGCAGCCATTGAGCTCTGTCAAAGCTGTGGTCTGTTGTTCATATGTGGAGCCTGTTGAGGATAGAGGCAAACTTTCAAATGGACTGGCCTTGGAGCTGCGTAGCCTGACTGGATGTTGGGGACTGTGAGGGCCAGGCTTGACTTGATGCCTGGACCTTGGGTGGTGGTGGGTGCTCCAGGCAGGCCACCACAGGCTGTGGGCATGGGTGTGTGCATTCTTGGGGAGGGGTTCCTGCTGGGTGTCCAAGGAGCCTGCAAGAATGGCCTCACTCTCGCTGCTCATGCTTCTCCTCTAGCCGACAGGAAGAATGGCTCCCCTCATGGGCCAGGGGATCTTAGCACTTCTTCCAGAGCCCAGCAGTTGGAATAGAGAATGTAGGGCCATGGGCAATTCTTTCATTAGGAGAAATAGGTCCCAGCATAGCTTCCTGGGATTTTTTCACCAGGAATAAGAACAAATTGTCACATCAGCTATTAAATGGTGCCACCCTCCCTGCTGTAATTACCCCCTTCCTCCCTGCTTCAACTTGATCTCTTTCTTTTGCCTCTCTCTTCCTTGCCTCAAATGGAGTTGTTCCAAACTGGCCTGCCCTCCTGGTGGCATTTTATGTTCCAGTTCTTTCCTGGCACTTTTAAAAAATGTATTTGACCTGGATCCTACTCCATCCAGAGTCAATTAGCCAGCGATGTATTTGAGCCGGTCTGAGGACTATGCACTATCAGTGTTAGTTATCATATTTTCATTTGCTTATTTGGGGTCTTCTGGAATTTAGCATCTTTAACCAATGGCCTAGTTCTAATGTGGGCATTTTGGGCACTGGATCAGGTCAGAGGGGGAAATATTCAGAGGGCAGGTGGGCCTTTTGATGCCCCCAGCAGTGTGGACACAATGTAGACACTACCTAATGGACCAGCACAGAGGACTGGCTCTGTTTGCCACAGGCTCTTTGAAACCTTTTTTGAAACCGCTTTTGTTTGTAGAACATTCCTTCCATTTTTAGGCAGAATGTCTAGAATTTCTGCTACCAAAAATTTATCTAAGAAAAAGGTATTGTTCAACTTTATCCTCTTGTTTCCTGACCCACACCCCCCTTCTCATGAAGAGTGGCCTCAGCTATTTCTCTACAGCAAAATGAATGAGTTTTGCAAGGCTTTTTATTCTGACAGCCCTGAAAGAGATTCTAGGGATATGGCATCAAAGTGCGACTCTGTGACATCAACTTTGTTGCATATCTTAAAGATACTATAGTTCAAGCAAATGCTTTTCCAATCCAAGGATGATGATGTAAAATGTATTTGTCATCTCTGGGCAAGACACTTCTCTCTCAAGCTGATTCCAAGTGATTTTCAGTTATTGCTTGTGTTCTGTTTTGGGGACTGTGAAGTCATTCTCCAGCTCTAGGAAAGAGGGCTGTGAGCCACCAGCAGGTCTTGCATACGCGGTGACCAGTTCGATGTGCCCTTCTGCACCTTGCAGGATGGACAGACTACAGCATGAGAGGATCTGACAGATTCTGCCTCCAGGATCGCACTTTAGCATCAATAAAGACATTCTGAAAAACAGAGGAAAACAACACACACACACACACAAAGACAACAGAAACTCACTATTCCTTTAGGAGACTTTTGGATACAATCTTATGTTCCATTTGACCTTTTGTTTCAGACACAGAAACTCCTGCACATAAAAATGTTGTGAACCAGCTCAAGCTGCTTGTCAAATTGCAGAGTGGAAACCTCAGCTTACTACAAATTGGTCTAATTAAGCCTTATTAAAATTGGCACCCCAGGGTGAATTTTTATCCCTTACACAAAGAATGACATTGCAGATTTCCACATATAATGTAGGCGAGTCTGATGCTTTTATGGGCAAATTGTCCAAATGGGGATAGCAAGTGTGCCAGGGACAGCATCCCTGAAGCACATGGGGATGTATAACTGCTCAGTAATTGCAGTTTTCATTTGAGCAAATTAAACAGTAATGAAAACAAAAGCCATGTCCTATCTCTGCAGTGTCTCGGAAACCGAGGCTTAGGCTAGAGGGAGGGGCCGGGGCTGTCAGAGGGGCTAAGGGGCCTTCTGGGAACATGGCTGCTCAGCTTCCCTGCCTGCCCCAACTGCTCCCCCATCTTACTTTTTTTTCTCCTTCCCTGAGGCCTCAGGAGGGATTGTGGTGAAGGCAAAAGGCTCCTAGCAGACAACGTCCCTCTGCAGGGTTGGCCACGCTGACTTCCTGCAGCAAACCTTCATTGTAACGTGACTGCTCATCTGCTGTGCGGACGAGCATCTACCGGAGCTAGAATAAAGTGAGGACAGCATGGAGGAGCTGTCATCGCAAGACAGAATGGACTGGCGTGTGCTCCTGCCACTGTGCACTGCGTCCTCTCAGCTCCTCTTCTGGGCCAGCAGGGAGTCACCTGCCACGGCAGCAGTGGGAGATGGAGATGCATTGCTCTGCTGGGGCCTGCGGAAGTCATCTTTGAAGACACGTGGCCTGGTCTCTTCTGCATACTGTGTTCCGAATTCCAGATTCTAGTACATCCAACTGCCTCCTTGCCATCTGCCCTTGGAGAGCGAATGGGCAACCCAAACTTGC
This sequence comes from Propithecus coquereli, assembly GCF_000956105.1. Classification (NCBI taxonomy): domain Eukaryota; kingdom Metazoa; phylum Chordata; class Mammalia; order Primates; family Indriidae; genus Propithecus; species Propithecus coquereli. The sequence goes on along the minus strand of NW_012137636.1, from coordinate 4,156,706 downwards.
ATATAGTCTAAGCTTGATATTTCGGTAGGGGGTGGATTTTGAGTTTACTTTGGCCAGGGAACCCAGATAACAATAGTGAGGGAGGGGGAAGAGTAAAATGGAAAGTGAAATCCAATCGCTCAGTCAAGGAAGCATGATTGAGCTGGTTACTGCGGTGGGCTCCTGGGGGCTCAGTACCGAGGGTGCTCTTTAAAGGGCTGTGCAGGTTGAGGCTCAGAATTATCCACCTGTTCCAAACCTCGGTGGTCAAAAGATGCCCTGAGGTGTTAACTTCCTGGGTCTTGCAGGCTTGCTCAGGTACCCGAGTGGCTGAGTGGGCTCTTGCAAGAGTCCTCCAGAGGGGCTGGGATGCCCTGGGGTGAAAGGCAAGAGACGCACCGTGCAGCTGAGGCGAGGGTGCTGCCAGGCTACACCCACAGCAGCCTGTTTCTACAGCAACTGCTGGAAGAGAAGGGTGGGTGGAGAGGATGTGAGAGGGCGCAATCCCTGGGAGTCACCCTTGACTCTGCACTTTCTCTTCACCCTACCTTCCACTCAGCAGTGACTTCCGTGAACTCTGCTTTTAAAATCCGTCGTGAGGCTGATGCTCTCTCACCATCCCCCAGCTGCCACCCTGGTCCAAACTATCCACATCTCCCTCCTGGGTTCTGGAACGGGTCTCCTGCTCTCATCCTTGCCCTCCATACGGCAGGCAGCAGCCAGGCTAAACCTTTAAAAACTCATGTCGTGGCGTGTCTTTCTCTCTCTCAAAACCCAGTGGCCACTGATCGCACTCAGAATAAAATCCCAAATCCTTTCCAAAATCCACGAAAGCCTGCATGTTCTGGCCCCTCGCTCCCTTTCTGCTGTGGTTTGAATGTGTGTCGCCTCCAAACTTCGTGTTCCAACTTAATCCCCAATGCAACAGTAGTAAGAGGTGGGGCCTTTAGGAGGTGATTAGGCCACCAGGGCCCTGACCTTGTGAATGTATTAGCACCTTATGAAAGGGCTTGAGGGGCGAGTTTGCCCCTTCTGTCCCTTCTGCCACATGAGGACACAGCATTTGTCCCCAGCAGAGAATTCAGGGTTCAAGGGACCACGTTGGAAGCAGAGACTGGGCCCCCACCAAATTCCAAACCTGCCGGTGCCTTAATCTTGGACCTTCCAGCCTGCAGAGCTATGAGAAATAAATTGCTGTTATTTAGAAATTACCCAGTCTCAGCTATTAACATTTTGTTATAACAGCACAAACACACGTTCTGACCCCATCTTATGCTTGTCTCCCTCTCTGTCACTCTGCTCCAGCCACTCCGGCCTCTTTGCTGTCTCCAGACAGCCAGGCATATTCCCACTGCAAGGCCTCTGCACTTGCTGTCCCCTGTTCCCGGAATGCTGTGCCTTCAGCTATTCACGTGGCTCAGCCCCGTTCTTCATTCAAGTCGCTGCACAGATGTCACCTCAGCAAAAGGTTCTTTTGTTATCATGATATCTAAAATTGTGCCTTTTCCTCCATCGGTGCATTTCCTTGTCCTCATTTTTCTCCCTACCTAAAACGTTATAGATGTAATCATTTGCTTTTGTCCTCCCTTCTCCCAACTAAATGTTAGTTCATGAAAGCAGGGATGATGTTTTGTTTACTGACGTATCTGCAGGACCTAGAATTGTGCCTGGCACCCAGTAGACCAGGCTCTACTCAGCAAGGATCCTCCAGAGGGGAGGGTGGCAAATCAATCTAATAAGACACTCTCCTCTGTGCACGCACAGCGAAGATGCCAGTGGAAGGGTAGGAGCTCCCAGAGCTCGGCGAGGGTCCTGAAGAACGCTGTGCTCTCCGTCTGCTTCTCTGTTATTCACGCTTTGTAGGTCAGGGGCCAGGATGGCAGGGTGGCAAAGAAGAAGATGCCAGTCATGGCCACCTCAAGTCTGGGGTGTTCTTGCCAAAAGCTCCAACATCACGTGTGGGGATCTGAGCATATGTGCCTCTTCCTCTGGCACTCCAAGAGTCTGACTAATAGAGCCACAAAGTCCACGAGAGCCTTCAGGAGACCTCCAATCGCCAGGCTTCTCTTAGCACAATACACAATTTCTTCTTTGGAAACAGAGAGCGTGCTTTTCTGTGACTGCAGTAAATTTTAATCTAATAGAAAAGAGATGTAACACTTTTCAATCTAATAGAGGACAGAGGTAAAATTCACTACTAATTTTAGATTTCACATTCCTGTGCAGAGCCACGC
>NW_012137636.1:4153098-4154443 GCF_000956105.1 Propithecus coquereli | reverse complement strand
GTTTAGCCAGACCCATCGCTTTCTATATCTAAAACCTGGAAGAATCTTTGTGTTTTGCTTTGCTTTTTCTACTGAAAGCAGCCCTACCTACCCCTGCTGATATCTGTGGGGCTCCTGCAGCCAGCACCAGGCTGCCTTTATGTCCCAGGCTCCTTATCAACACACAGTGTGACCTTGAAAAAATTGCTTAATCTTTCTGAACCCCTGTTTCATCGCCTGTAAAATAAAGACAATTCATCCTCATTAAATAGTTGTGAGAATTTTAATGAGATTGAATACTTCCCCCACCATCCCCTTCCCTGCCCTTTATAAAAATGGATGGACCACTTACAAATTAGATGTTGTAAAGTCTGAGGCAGCCTCTATTGTAATTTACAATAGATGAATCCTGGCAGGCTGGGTGCCTGATTTTTCTGTACTTTGAGCATATGTGCGTGTGCGTGTGTGTGTGTGTGTGTTTAACAATAAGGGGGAGTCACTTGCTGTCCCCTGTTCCCGGAATGCTGTGCCTTCAGCTATTCACGTGGCTCAGCCCCGTTCTTCATTCAAGTCGCTGCACAGATGTCACCTCGGCAAAAGGTTCTTTTGTTATCATGATATCTAAAATTGCGCCTTTTCCTCCATCGGTGCATTTCGTTGTCCTCATTTTTCTCCCTACCTAAAACGTTATAGATTTAATCATTTGCTTTTGTCCTCCCTTCTCCCAAGTAAATGTTAGTTCATGAAAGCAGGGATGATGTTTTGTTTACTGACGTATCTCCAGGACCTAGAACAGTGCCTGGCACCCAGTAGACCAGGCTCTACTCAGCAAGGATCCTCCAGAGGGGAGGGTGGCAAATCAATCTAATAAGCCACTCTCCTCTGTGTACGCACAGCGAAGATGCCAGTGGAAGGGTAGGGGCTCCCAGAGCTCGGCGAGCGTCCTGAAGGATGCTGTGCTCTCCGTCTGCTTCTCCATTCTTCACGCTTTGTAGGTCAGGGGCCAGGATGGCAGGGTGGCAAAGAAGAAGATGCCAGTCATGGCCACCTCAAGTCTGGGGTGTCCTTGCCAAAAGCTCCAACATTACGTGGGGGGGTCTGAGCATATGTGCCTCTTCCTCTGGCACTCCAAGAGTCTGACTAATAGAGCCACAAAGTCCACGAGAGCCTTCAGGAGACCTCCAATCACCAGGCTTCTCTTAGCACAATATGCAATTTCTTCTTTGGAAACAGAGAGCGTGCTTTTCTGTGACTGCAGTAAATTTCAATCCAATAGAAAAGAGATGTAACACTTTTCAATCTAATAGAGGACAGAGGTAAAATTCACTACTAATTTTAGATTTCACATTCCTGTGCAGAGCCACGC
>NW_012137636.1:4143556-4151223 GCF_000956105.1 Propithecus coquereli | reverse complement strand
ATGAATCCTGGCAGGCTGGGTGCCTGATTTTTCTGTACTTTGAGCATATGTGCGTGTGCGTGTGTGTGTGTGTGTGTTTAACAATAAGGGGGAGTTTATCACTGATTTCTTTTAGAACAAGCTCTCACAGATCTGAGGATGTTTAAAACAGAAACATATTCAAATGCTGACACAGAAGGACAAAATTCTCATGTGAAGTCAGGTGAAAGACGATTTAATTAGGGAGCAGATAGTCTGGAATCCCTAGATGTCCTGGATTTTCTCTCTCTTGCATTTTCTAGGTAAGGTCTGTGCCAGGAGGATCACAGGAAAGCCAAAAGTCCCTACTGGAGTAAACTGAAAATTCTCGATAAAGGAATAAATTATTTTTTGTTTGACAGAGAACATTTTTGCCCCAAAGGCTGTGAACATAGGACTGTGATCTAAAAGCCTCTGATAGGATATTAGCATTCTTTGGGCTATGCCATGTGTATCACCCGTTGGTGGTGTCCTCGCCTCTTATAGAGAAGCAAACCGAGAGTTAGAGAGGGAGAGTGTCCTGCTCAAATATATGCAGAGAGTAAATGGCAGAGCCGGAAATTTAAAAGTCCATTTGCTTCAGATGATTTTCCCAGCCACGTAGCTCCAACAATAAGGCCCACAAGGAAGTGGATATTCTACTGAGATCAAGCCTCTTGCTTATTACCTGAGGGAGCAGGCAGATGAGGAAGGATGGGGCCACAGCAGCCATTGCCATGGAGACTGGAGACAATTGTGTAACACATCCCTGCGCAACATGGATAGCAAAGTAGAAGTAGAAAGTGCTGGACAAATGGGACATGCCTGGCGGAGAGGTCCATATTCACCACCTAGCCTTCACTGATGCCAGGGAGGCTGGGGGCATCTTGTTACTATGGCTGGGCGGGAGTAGAAGTCAAGGTTCCCCAAAGGCCTCTGCTGACGCCGTTTTGAATGAGAGAGGGATCACCTGGCCACTCTTCCCAGGGGTCCTCCACTGACTGTGGTACAGGATGTGCTCCTTACTACCACTGACGAGGAGGAAAGCCCTGGCCTTCTCTGACACCACCCCAGCAGCCTGGTGCGTGTAGACACTCAGGCTCCCCGGTTGGCCTTTGCTGATGGGGTAGCGGTGAAGCCCCACCTTTCTACATGGTGTTCTGTTGGAACAGAGCAGTTACCGTCTAAACATTTTCTGTTGTGCTGCTTTTTTCTTGGTCCAGGCTAGAGAGAGAAGGTATTTCTTGGGCTTTTTTTGTCTGTTTCTTTTGTTGTTTCTGGGTTGCTAGCTTCTCCTGTTTCTCCAACTCCAAGTCTAGGATATATTAGGAAAAATAAAGCTCAGTGAACTCACCATGTGTCATTCCTTGCTTCTCAAGGACCCAATTCAGTCTGCTTTCTTATCTCCTCATTTTAGTTTTCTTCTTTGTTTTACATATGATGTCCACCCCTTCTAGTACTTTTACAGTTGTTTGTTTGTTTTTGAGACAGGATCTTGCTCTGTCTCCTGACCTAGAGTGAGTGGTGTCACCACAGCTCACTACAACCTCAAACTCCTGGGCTCGAGCGATTCTCCTGCCTCAGCCTCCCAAGTAGCTGGGACTACAGGTGTGCACCACCATGGCTGGCTAAGTTTTCTATTTTTTGTAGAGTTGGGGTCTCACTATTGCTCAAGCTGGTCTCGAACTCCTGGCCTCAATTGATCCTCCCCACTGAGCCTTCCAAAGTGCTAGGATTACAGGCGTGAGCCACGGTGCCTGGCCCCAGTTCTGGTTTTTAACATTTAATTCACTTGAAAACTATTCTAGTTTAGAGGGTTGCCGAACCATGATTTTGACAAATGTCAAATCAATTTATCTAGGACCATAAAAAATCCTTTTGCCATTGGTTATGATTACATGGAGTTTTAGATTTGTTTGAAGAGTGACCCTATTTTTACAAACGAGAAAACTGAGTCTAAGTGCAAGCATCATATGTCATGTGCCCAGTACTTTCTGTGCAGTATACCGTTCAGTCCTCTCAATAACTCTGTACAATAACATTTTATTTTACTTTCAACAACATTAATTACCCTGTCCATAGTCATATGCTAATTGGCAACTGAGTTGGGATCATGATTTAAGTATTGTGACTTCCACTCAATTTTTCTTTCCTTATGCGTACAGAAGCCAGAACATTTTTCCTTCCAGGATTAAAGATTGTTTAGAATCTGCTAAAATTGGATATACAAATCACTGTTTCTGTGTTATCTATCACTAGGAACATGGCAATGCTTTAGAGAGATATATTTTGAACATCCTTCTTTGTAATATATTTGTTACAGTGAGATATTTTTAATAACTTGTCAGCTCTCTTCCCATGGGAGGGAAGAAACAGAAAGCATGGGCAGCTCACATCATGGAAATAAAAACAAAGAGGCATTTTAAATAATAGCCTGGATATCATTAAATTTATCTCTTTATTACACAGCATTATAATTGCCTTAAATGGTTTTGGTTCAAAGGAGAAGAAAAGTACTGCCCTTTTCTTGCCATATGAAGTCCCCACTCACCTCACCTTCAAGAACCACCTTGCTAAAGTAGGTGAGTTGAGCCTAAAGGATAGATTAAATGAAAAAAGAAAGAAAGAATCAAAGTACTTCTGAAATAGCATAAATCATCATTCCCATGTGTGCTGGAGCAGGAGAAATTTGTAAGTGGGGAACCATGAACCCCATGTTCCACAACCCAAGATAGTTGTGGAAATAATTTTCAAAGGAAATTTAATGAGACAACAATATAGCTAGAGTTTAAGGAATGAATAAAGGTAGAAGAAGGGTGTCCTATGAGCCATGAGATGTGGAGTTGGGCCTGGGGAGCAGGTAGGAGGGCCCTTGGCATGGAATTCATCCATGAGTGGACAACAAAGGAATCGTCCATGTAGGTGGCTCTCACAGGTCCCAGAGCTGCTCGGCTGTGTGTTCAGTGATTTGACTGCAGGAACCCAAGGTCTTCAGTCTGTCTTTTCTGCCTAATGGGAACTGCCCTGTGCAGTCCTTTTATGTCCTTTGCTCTTCAGATCCTCATCAGAAAGCAAGGAGAGCAGCTGTGAGGATGTGACTGGGGATGGACCTTATCTAGAGTTATACAACTATCAAATGGAAGAATTGGGATTCAAGGCCAGATGAACCTGTTGTTAGTATTTAACTTATCATGAATATGTCACACTGATTGCCAATTTCTGGAAAAAATTATCAACACTTATTCCTTCCAGGGTGCTTATATGTTAGTGTGGAATAACGTCTAAATGGTGAATAGGTGATGTTACACTCTTCTAAACCTAAGAGGAAAGGGGTTTTCCTGGGGCTTTTGATATTTCAACAGGTAGGCAAGTAGGCTATTTTGAGATCTGTTCTTACCAGATAAGTAAAGGGAGGACCATTTCATTGCTATTGTATGAATGTTTGTGTCCCTCCAAAATCCAAATGTTGAAACCTAACCACCAATGTGATGGTATTAGGAGGTGATACCTTTGAGAGGGCTTTGCCCTCATGAGTGGGATTAATGCTCTAATAAATTAGGCCCCAGAGAGCTGCCTTGTTCCTTTCACCATGTGAGAGGACACAATAAGAAGGTTCCTTTCTATGAACCAGAAAGCAGGCTCTCCCCAGACATGGAATGTGCTGGTGCCTTGATCTTTCTAGCCTCCAGAACTGTGAGAAAAAAGTTTCTGTTATTTATAAGCCACTTTGTTTGTGCTACTTTAAAAATAGCAGTCTGAATGGACTAAGAAAATTGGTACCAAGAGGAGGGAGTGCGGCTGTTACAAATACCTCCGATGTGGAAGCGGCCGTGGAACTGGATAATGGGTAGAGGTTGGTAGGGATTTGAAATGCTTTCTAGGAAAAGCCCACAATGTTGTGAATAGACCTTAAAGGTGATTCCAGCCAGGATCTCAGAAGAAGAGGAGGACTCTAGTGAGAGCCTCAATCTTCTTAGCAAGTACCTAAGTCATTGGGAAGAGAATGTTGGTAGAAAATGGACAGTAAAGGCCATTCTGATGAAGTCTCAGGGGAACTGAGGAACACGTTATTGACAACTTGAGAAAAGGTAATGTTTGTTATAAAGTGGCAACACATTTGGCTGAGTAGCGTTCATCTTAATGTTTCTGGAAAGGGCAACTTGTGAGCATTGAAACTGAATATTAAGCTGGAGCTATGTCTAAGCAAAATGATGAGGAGACAGCCTGGCTCCTTTTGACTACTTATAGTAAAATGTGAGAAGAGAGAAAAGATTTAATGATGGAATTGTTAAGCAAAATTTAAACACGTGAGAAATTCTTAGCCTATCCACATTGAAAAAGATGAGAAAGCACATTCGGGAGAGAAAGCCAAGGGTGTGGTGAAGCTACCATTTGGTAAGGAGATTAGCATGGATTAGCCATCTGAAGGAAAGCTGGGACCCATTGTACTAGGCAATAAAAGAATGACCTGGAAGGCATTTTGGAGATAATGGGGCTGCCCCTCTCATTACAGACCCAGAATACCAGGACCTGGGGGGCAGAACAATTTCAAAGGAAAAGCCAAGGACACCTGAAGGACCTTAGTGCTCACTGCAAATGCTATCTCATGGCTCTCCTCTCTGCACTCCATAGCCAAGCTTCTTGGCTGCCCTAGGTACGGCTCCAGCAGACCCTGGTGTGGTGTGCACTGCACCCAGCAAAGCTGTGGAGGCATGACTGCCTTCACCTAGCTATCAAAGGAAGCCCCCAGTGAGTTGCAGAGCCTAAGCAGAGAATTGCTGTGGGGATGGGACCACTTCAGAGGGCAATTCCCAGTGGAGCCATGGGGGTGGAAGCACATCCTGCAACCTCAGACAGGTAGAGCCACTGGAGCAGGATTCCAGCATGGGGTGCATGAACCACAGGCATATGATTCAGGCACAGAGCCACCAAGGAGGTAGGGCTATAGCAGAGAGCCACCAAGGGGACAGGGCCACTGCCATAGTGGATTTGGACAGTGAAAACTCCACTTCAGTGGACCTGGAGGGCAAAGCATCCACCCAGAGAAGATTTTCTTGACCTTTAAGGTTTTCAACTTGTTCAGAATCTGTTACCTTTCTTCTGTCCCATTTATCCCTTTTGGAATGGGAATGTCTATCCTATACTTATAGCCCCCTTGTATTTTAGAAGGTTTGATTTTATAGGTTCAGAGCTGGAGAGAAACTTGTCTCAGTGTGAAACATACCTTGGGTCTCACTCGTCTCTGATGTAGATGACATTTAGAGGACTCTGGATTTTATATTTTTGAATTGATGCTGGAACAAGTTAAGACTCTGGGGGTTACTGGGATGAAATGAATGTAGTTTGCATGTGAGAAGGACATGAAGTTTGGGGAGCTGGGGCAAAATGCTATGGTCTGAATATTTGTGTTCCCCTAACTTCAATTCACGTGTTGAAATCTAAGCATCAATGTGATGGCATTATGAGATGGGACTTTTGGGAGGTGATGGTTCATGAGGGCGAAGCCCTCATGAATGGGATTAATGCCCTTATAAAAGAGGTTACAGAGAGCTGCCTTGTTCTTTCTCTCACGTAAGAACTTAAGAACCAGGAAGTGCATCCTCACCAAACTCTGGTGCCTGTGCCTTAATCTTGGACTTCACAGCCTCTAGACCTGTGAGAAATAAATTTCTGTTTTTTCTAAGTCACCCAGTTTACGGTATTTTGTTAGAGTAGCCCAAATAGATTGAGTCACTTTTCTAAGTATCCCTTATATGGAAAGCCTTACCTCTTTCCTGAGTTGAGTTCCATTTCTCTTCCACTCTTCAACTGCACTAATCTCTCCAACCCAGCATGTGTCATTCTCCAGTCTAATTAATGACCTTCCATAAGATCAGCAGCTCCATGAGGCCCAGGATTGTGTTCTGTTCATTTCTATAACACCAAGACACCATGTAGAGTCTAGCAGATAGGTTTGATGAATGAGAGGGACATTTAGTTAGGAATTTGGCCCCATGGGGGTCTCCACAATCTTCTTGTAACTCAAGGCTGCCCAAATAGAATAGTCCTGGAAACATCTCAGGCAAGGAATCCTCTAATTGTGATTTTACAGTGATTAAATCATCTGTAATCATTAAATCATCATTCTCATGTAATGGGAATGATGCTATCTAATCTCACTGGAATGACTGATTTAAATTTTATGCAAATCAATTAGCATAGAGGCCAGCAGATGATATTCCTCGATAATTAGGAAATATTAATGTTTTACTATTATAGACCATCAACCATCTACTTAATCCAGATAGTCTAAGTATGTAAATATTAAATTGACAGCAAAAGATCTTGCCCAGTGTCCACCAATGACAAGAGCAAATGAGTTTGTGCTTCCAAGGAATGCTACTGAAAACATAAACCTCCATCCCATAGGTGACCTGAGACCAAGGTAGATAATGATGAGCTGAAACCTGTAGTGGATGTGAATCCATCTCAACCTACGTGTGAATAAGCAGCAAGGTTTGATGTTACTATTCCAACAATATTGGACCATTTGAAACAAATCAGCAAGGTAAAGAAGCTGGGTAGATGGGTACAACATGAATTAAATGAGTGAAAGAGAAGAGAAATTATTTTGAAGCTTGCCTTTCTTTGCTATCAAGACATAAGGGCAAAACATTTCTACACTGTATTGTTATATGTGATGAAAAATGGATTATTTTTGACAATCACAAGTGTTTGGCATAATGGTTGGATAAAGATGAAGTACCGAAACACAGTCCAAAACTGAATATTCATCAAAAAAAGCTAGTGGTGTCTGTTTGGTGGTCCAGCACTGGTATTATCCACTACAGCTTCATGAAACCTGGTTAGTCAATTACAGTGAGTGTCACTGCAACCAGTTGAATGAAATGATGAGGGTGTGTGCAATTAAGCAGCCAAGATTGGTCAATAGAAACAGGCCAATCCTCTTGCAAGACAACACTCGATTACATGTCACACAAACAACCTTGCTCAAATTACAGAAGCTGGACTTGAAAACTCTCTGTCATCCACTGTATTCACCAGACCTCGCACCAACTGACTACCACTTCTTCTAGGTTTTGGACCACTTCTTGCAAGAAAAAACATTCAATTCTTGACAAGCTGTGGAAATTGCCTTTTGAGATTTCATTGCCACTCACTCTCCAGGCATCTTTGCTGCTGGCATAAACAAGCTATGTTAAGATGGCAAAACTGTGTCAAAAGTTTAGGCGCATACTCAGATTAATTGTACTGCTTCTTGTTTGAGATATAATAAGTTAAACTTTTGATTCAAAATCGGATCATTAATTAATAGGACATTTCCTATTAATGATCTAATATGAGAATTTCTCTTCAAAAAGAATCCTGGATTTCTTCAGGCACGTAGACCAGGTTCTCATATTATTATTTAGATTATAAATAAAAGGACATCCTTGATATACTAAGTAAATTGGGAAAACTCAGATAATATAGGTATACTAGGAATAAAAATAAAGTGTTGCTAAAAATAAATTATTGGAATTTTGCCTCTAAGTAGGGTGGAATTTTGGGGACAGACCAATGCTTCTGCTAATAACAAGTAATAAAACAAGGTGAAATATAAGAACAATTGGCTTAAAGGCAACGGAGATCTGCTGAGGCAACGAGGATTTGAAGGGCTAAGGCTTTGG
>NW_012137636.1:4140751-4143506 GCF_000956105.1 Propithecus coquereli | reverse complement strand
CCCTTCTAGTACTTTTACAGTTGTTTGTTTGTTTTTGAGACAGGATCTTGCTCTGTCTCCTGACCTAGAGTGAGTGGTGTCACCACAGCTCACTACAACCTCAAACTCCTGGGCTCGAGCGATTCTCCTGCCTCAGCCTCCCAAGTAGCTGGGACTACAGGTGTGCACCACCATGGCTGGCTAAGTTTTCTATTTTTTGTAGAGTTGGGGTCTCACTATTGCTCAAGCTGGTCTCGAACTCCTGGCCTCAATTGATCCTCCCCACTGAGCCTTCCAAAGTGCTAGGATTACAGGCGTGAGCCACGGTGCCTGGCCCCAGTTCTGGTTTTTAACATTTAATTCACTTGAAAACTATTCTAGTTTAGAGGGTTGCCGAACCATGATTTTGACAAATGTCAAATCAATTTATCTAGGACCATAAAAAATCCTTTTGCCATTGGTTATGATTACATGGAGTTTTAGATTTGTTTGAAGAGTGACCCTATTTTTACAAACGAGAAAACTGAGTCTAAGTGCAAGCATCATATGTCGTGTGCCCAGTACTTTCTGTGCAGTATACCGTTCAGTCCTCTCAATAACTCTGTACAATAACATTTTATTTTACTTTCAACAACATTAATTACCCTGTCCATAGTCATATGCTAATTGTCAACTGAGTTGGGATCATGATTTAAGTATTGTGACTTCCACTCAATTTTTCTTTCCTTATGCGTACAGAAGCCAGAACGTTTTTCCTTCCAGGATTAAAGATTGTTTAGAATCTGCTAAAATTGGATATACAAATCACTGTTTCTGTGTTATCTATCACTAGGAACATGGCAATGCTTTAGAGAGATATATTTTGAACATCCTTCTTTGTAATATATTTGTTACAGTGAGATATTTTTAATAACTTGTCAGCTCTCTTCCCATGGGAGGGAAGAAACAGAAAGCATGGGCAGCTCACATCATGGAAATAAAAACAAAGAGGCATTTTAAATAATAGCCTGGATATCATTAAATTTATCTCTTTATTACACAGCATTATAATTGCCTTAAATGGTTTTGGTTCAAAGGAGAAGAAAAATACTGCCCTTTTCTTGCCATATGAAGTCCCCACTCACCTCACCTTCAAGAACCACCTTGCTAAAGTAGGTGAGTTGAGCCTAAAGGATAGATTAAATGAAAAAAGAAAGAAAGAATCAAAGTACTTCTGAAATAGCATAAATCATCATTCCCATGTGTGCTGGAGCAGGAGAAATTTGTAAGTGGGGAACCATGAACCCCATGTTCCACAACCCAAGATAGTTGTGGAAATAATTTTCAAAGGAAATTTAATGAGACAACAATATAGCTAGAGTTTGAGGAATGAATAAAGGTAGAAGAAGGGTGTCCTATGAGCCATGAGATGTGGAGTTGGGCCTGGGGAGCAGGTAGGAGGGCCCTTGGCATGGAATTCATCCATGAGTGGACAACAAAGGAATCGTCCATGTAGGTGGCTCTCACAGGTCCCAGAGCTGCTCGGCTGTGTGTTCAGTGATTTGACTGCAGGAACCCAAGGTCTTCAGTCTGTCTTTTCTGCCTAATGGGAACTGCCCTGTGCAGTCCTTTTATGTCCTTTGCTCTTCAGATCCTCGTCAGAAAGCAAGGAGAGCAGCTGTGAGGATGTGACTGGGGATGGACCTTATCTAGAGTTATACAACTATCAAATGGAAGAATTGGGATTCAAGGCCAGATGAACCTGTTGTTAGTATTTAACTTATCATGAATATGTCACACTGATTGCCAATTTCTGGAAAAAATTATCAACACTTATTCCTTCCAGGGTGCTTATATGTTAGTGTGGAATAACGTCTAAATGGTGAATAGGTGATGTTACACTCTTCTAAACCTAAGAGGAAAGGGGTTTTCCTGGGGCTTTTGATATTTCAACAGGTAGGCAAGTAGGCTATTTTGAGATCTGTTCTTACCAGATAAGTAAAGGGAGGACCATTTCATTGCTATTGTATGAATGTTTGTGTCCCTCCAAAATCCAAATGTTGAAACCTAACCACCAATGTGATGGTATTAGGAGGTGATACCTTTGAGAGGGCTTTGCCCTCATGAGTGGGATTAATGCTCTAATAAATTAGGCCCCAGAGAGCTGCCTTGTTCCTTTCACCATGTGAGAGGACACAATAAGAAGGTTCCTTTCTATGAACCAGAAAGCAGGCTCTCCCCAGACATGGAATGTGCTGGTGCCTTGATCTTTCTAGCCTCCAGAACTGTGAGAAAAAAGTTTCTGTTATTTATAAGCCACTTTGTTTGTGCTACTTTAAAAATAGCAGTCTGAATGGACTAAGAAAATTGGTACCAAGAGGAGGGAGTGCGGCTGTTACAAATACCTCCGATGTGGAAGCGGCCGTGGAACTGGATAATGGGTAGAGGTTGGTAGGGATTTGAAATGCTTTCTAGGAAAAGCCCACATTGTTGTGAATAGACCTTAAAGGTGATTCCAGCCAGGATCTCAGAAGAAGAGGAGGACTCTAGTGAGAGCCTCAATCTTCTTAGCAAGTACCTAAGTGATTGGGAAGAGAATGTTGGTAGAAAATGGACAGTAAAGGCCATTCTGATGAAGTCTCAGGGGAACTGAGGAACACGTTATTGACAACTTGAGAAAAGGTAATGTTTGTTATAAAGTGGCAACACATTTGGCTGAGTAGCGTTCATCTTAATGTTTCTGGAAAGGGCAACTTGTGAGCATTGAAACTGAATATTAAGCTGGAGCTATGTCTAA
>NW_012137636.1:4104886-4133361 GCF_000956105.1 Propithecus coquereli | reverse complement strand
CTTAAGATGACTTCCAAATTATCCTCAAAATTTCTTAGATTTTTGAATTTTGTTTTCTTAGTGTCTTAGTTATATTTAAATATTTAATTCACTTGCATTGCCTCATTTGTGAAGTTGAATTTTGTATATTAAGTATATTAACTCTTTGATTGTCACATGACACAAATATTTTCTTTCTATTCTTATTCTATAAGCTTTTTTCTATTAAATTTTCTTTTTACTTTTTAAACTTTTTTTGTTAAAAATTAATACACAGGCTGGGGGTGGTGGCTTAGGCCTATAATCCCAGCACTTTGGGAGGCCAAGGCAGGAGGGTCACTTGAGGCCAAGAGTTTGAGATCAGCCTGGACAACAGAACAATATCCCATCTCTACGTTAAAAAGATAAAAACATTAGCCAGGCACAGTGGTGCACACTTGTAGCCCCAGCTACTAGGGAGGTTTAGGCAGGAGGATCATTGGAGCCCAGGAGTTGGAGGCTGTAGTGAGCTACGATCAAGCCATTGCACTCCAGCCTGGGCAACAGAGAGAGACCCTGGCTCTAAAACAGAATGAAACCGAAGACACAAACACACGCATTAGCCTAGGCCTACTCAGGGTGAGGACTGTCACCCTCTTCTACCTCCTTATCTAGCCCTGCTAGAAGATCTTCAGAAGCAATAATGCGTATGGAGCTGTCATCTCCCACGGTGATGCCTTCTTCTGGAATACCTCCTGAAGGACCTGCCTGAGGTTCTTCATGAGGAGCTGTCACTCTTTCCAGAAATATGTTCATGATGGTTTGCTTGGTTTGTGCAGGAGTAGAGACAGTAAGTAGGTGTTGAGGGTTTAGCTGGGCCTCAAATTCACGGCAAGGAGGGCTGAGTGAGCAGAAGGCCCCTGGGAAATTCTCCGAAATCTTTATGGTTTGATTATGTATATATTACGGGATGGATTCATCACTGAATTTCCTTAAGTGCTTGGGGCCTAAGCCTTTTTATATGGACATTAAATACCCCAGAGCAGGAGAATCGGAGGCCTGCTGCCTGTGCAGTCCTGCGCCCCTGCAGGTCAGCCCTCCACAGTCCTCCCTTCCGCTGCCGCACGGCCACCCACAGAAACTCAAGTGTCTGGGAGTCAGTTCCTCTCCCGGCCTCCTCCCCTTCTCCAGTCTCTGCTGAACTGAATGAATGATGCCAAGTGAGGGAGGGTTATCTGGGATCGAATGCAGAGGCTTAATTATCACAGACAAAAACCACTAATGAGGCAATAACATTATCTTTCACACATGAAGCTGTTTTGATGGAAACTAATTTACGGCAAGTATTCCATCCCAGGCTTCATTATGAAAGGGCTCTGTCCTCGCAGCTTCCTCCCTCCCCTCCCGCATCACGTCTCTGCGTTCATGAGCTGGGTCCTGCAGGAAACCAGAGAGGAGACAGTGCTCTCCACACCTTTTAGGGGAGAGGAAATGGAAGCAGTGAGGGAGCCAGAATTGGCTCCAGGCAAGATTGCCAAAAAACAATGCATTCTTTGGGAGCCCCTCACTCTTCCTTTTAGCTCCCTTCCCCTCACACCTGCTCCTTTTTTTCTCTCTCTCCTCCTTCTCCTGCCCCCACCGTTGTTGCCATCTGCTGCGTGGCTGTGGAAGCCTCGCACCCTCTTCCATGTTCTTTATTTATAAATAAGGGTCTCCGGAAGCATCTGACCTGGCTGGGGTGCTGGCACACTGGGTCAAGAGCAGAGGTGTTTCTGCCCACAACTGGGGGAAGGATGAGTAGCCTCCCTGAGGTGACCATGCGGGAGGTAATAAGGCTCTGAAATCAAAGCTTCTTGGCAGAAAGACATCAGGGGGACTGCTGGGTGCCGCAGGAGGAGTTGGCAAACACCAACCGTGACCAAGACGGTTGGAAATAGCCCTCTGCCCTGTTTTCATGCTGCTTCTTACCCAGCTGTTTCCCTGGGGAGATCAGCAGTGACACCCGCACGCACTGGCCTCTGCAGCACAGGTGGGACTGGCCGAGGCCACTCTGCTCCGTGCCAGTGCCCAGCTCTGAAGGAACCCGTGGGGCTCAGCAGGACAGTGGCCTCCGTGGAACAGGGAGGAGGAGGCTGGAGATGCCCAGTCTTGGGGCCTGTACACAGGAGGAAGGGGAGAACTTAGCCAGTCCAGGGCTGGGCCTTGTGTCTGTCTGCCTGCCTGATACCTCCAGAACAGAGGCCAAATATTTTCAATTTTTTATCCTCATTTCCTTCATAGATCTTGACGTAACAGTAGGGACTCAAAACTGCATGTGCTGTCAAAGAATAAAGGAATAAGTGAATGAAGGAGGCATCTTGTCCTTAAAATGATTTTTGTCAATCTTGCACCTGGTCCACGTTGATCTCCAATGGCTTGGACCCCGGGTGCCTGTGCGGTGGCTCTCTCTTCCACTTGACACTCACCTCTGTGTCGGGAACTGTCAGGACCAGGAAAACCACTGCCTTGTGTGTGTGTTCCCAGGAGCAGCGAGCCAGGCTGCAGTCAGGGTCCAGGAGGATGAGTAGCAGAAGCCAACAGCCTGAACAACCTGAGGGCTGGACAAGGAGAGTGGGCTGGAGAGGGCCGGAGTTCCCAGCTGACGCTTAGCTTGGGTGTGGCAAGTGTCAGGAGCAAAGTCACAGATTCTGCCACTTTCAGGCTGCCTGACCTTGAGCTGTCACTCGTTCCTTGCCAGATGAGCCATCCAGCTGCAGCAGCCATGGCAGCACGGAGCTCATGCAGGGGCCAAGGCTGGCAGGGCACGTAAGGATCATGTCACGGGCCAAACCCCTTCGAGTGGGGGTGGCCAGCTGGAGGGCTGTCGTGTGATTCTCTAGGTTGGCTCTTGACAGGAAGGGGACTCTGACCTCTCAGCAGGGTCTGCTGTTGGAAGCGAGAGGTGGGGCCCTCAGGCTGTGAAACTGCTGACTCTGGATTCAGGCTGCTGAGTCTACCTAGGGTGGCATTTGCAAATATGTCAAACATCAGACAACTCTGTTCTAGGTGAAATGGCACATTGTGAGTGGTGAATGCATCAGTCCCACCTCCCCTGAGGAGTGGGTAGGGAGGAAGGAGGCTTAACTATGATCAGTTTTCCATTTGGAGCTAAGATCACGTCCCTGTTTAGGAAGAAAGAGGTACAGAGATGGGTCCGAGAGGGGCAGCGCCCAGAGTTCTGCACGGCAGGCCCGAGCCAGCATGCCTCGCAGCCTGGGTGGGGCGCTCGCCACCCAGACAGAGTGTGATTGCTTACTCGGCCAGCGGGCTGCAGCCAGCTCTCCCCTGCGGTGCCAGTCCTGCCAACAGTCCTTACTCACAGGCTTGTTGTCATTACTTCCAAATCGCTGAAGAGTGTCAGCTTTACCTTTCTTTCCTTTCTATTTTTTTCCGTGGCCCAAATGAATAGGCTTCCGGACGAGGGGAGGGAAGCGTGGCTGTGGCTGCTGGATGCTCGCACGGCGGCTCTGTTTTTCCGAGCTGATGGCATGGCTTGCCAAGAATGAATTAAATGTTTCCACAGAATCATTTGCTTTGCTCCTAATCGGCTCTGGGAAGTATTTTCCTTCTTCCCACTCGTTTAAGAGGGACACACTGGCTCCCTTGCTCAGGCACCTCAGGCTAGGGATTTGGGGAAAGGGAGGAATGGAAAACTGTGAGAGGTGCTTCTAGAAATCCAAGGGTTGGAATGGAAAAGTCTGGGTTGAGGATGAGTTTGGCCTTGGCACTGCTGATAGGACAGAAAACACGGAGAGATGTTCCACCAGGGCTGTGGGGTGGACATGCAGGGAGGCTAGGGTTTCTGGGTCATTGGCCCTGGGCACACAAAATCCCCAGTGACAGTCCGGATGCTGGTTCTGGGGCTCGCTCCTACAGATCGGTGCTGGTGTGCCAACCATCTCCAAATCCGTACCTCTGGCTCAGTGAAGAGATGTCCTGGGGTAGCCCACACACTGTCATCTTCCTCCTGGTGGCCTTCCAGCTCCCAGTTGCTGTGATGACCATCTGCAAATGCCTTGACGGGTCTGGGTGCTGGGCACTGCTGCTGCCGCAAATGCTTCTCTCCTTTCTGTTCTGGGAGGCCCAGGGGGTTCTCTTGTCTAATCCAACTGGCCCACTGCTGACAGAATAAGAAGAGCCACTTTTCCCCCAAGAGGGTCATACTTTTTTGGAACCAGAAAGCAGCATTGCTTTTCATATCCAAATGCTTCTTTGGTTCTTCTCTCCATCATAGCTCTCTCTTCTGAGGACTCAGGGAGCCCAGGGAGAACCAGACTGGGGGCAGCCAATCTCAGTGTCCTGGCTTTGAGCCATAGGGGACCAGTCCTGGGGATTGGTCCCTGTCTGAGACTGTACATGGCTGAATCCATCAGCTCAGCATTATCCTCCACTGGGACTTTGCTTTACCTGTTGTTCTCCTACCATGTCAGGGGTCTTTTTGGAAGGAGCTGACTGTTACTTTCAAAGCATTCAGGATTTGTCTTTCCTCCCAACTTCCTTCTCTCACATGAACAGATTGCCTCTGGGCTTGTCCCACCGGCATTGCATTACAGACATCTGTGAATAGCAGAGGGCTTGTGAGTTGGTCAGAGTGGCGTCCTATGACAATTATGCATGGTATCATTCCCACTTATGGCTCTTCTTATGGTGTACTTGGCTAATGGAGCAACCCTTTCCTGGTGAGCCTCAGAATCCTTCTCAACACCATGCACTAGACTATACTACCAGTCCCTTGGAGTTGGTTCTTAGGATGACACCTTTTTGCCTTCCTTAGCTTAGGTTCCCCATTGCATCTCCCCTCCTTCTAGCCAACACACTTGTGAAGGCTCAAAATTAACAGATAGTTATTGCCGGTCCACCCATAAAATTGACTCTCTGATAGTGTGTGTGTTCTGCTAGTGTCTCAGACACATCAACAAGATGTAAAGGTGCTTGGCTGGGGCTGAAGGAGGTGCTGGCACACAATTCTATTATGGATAGAATCCATCCCTTTTCAGAGAGTATGAACACGTCTCTTCTTACTATTCGTTTGTCTCTCACTGGCCTGTGAGATGAAGGGCCTAGCAGGTTGCATTCTAGAATTGAATGCTCAGGATAAGCTATACCTGCCCTGGGAAACAGAAAGGCCAACCTGAGACTTATCTAATAACACCTCTCTTGCAGTAAACCCCGTTATAACCAGGCCAAGCCCCAGCTGTAAAAGCAGCTGCAACAGCTGTGGGTGACGCTATGTGGACACTTTACCTCTGACACAAAAGAGGAGGAGAAGGTGATAAATTACAGCTCGATTATTAACATGGGTTGCCCTGTATTTTGGATTCATTGATAGGTGATGCTGGGGGGTGGCGTGTGGAGAAATTTAAGGTAGATGAAATGAGAATTTAATATGTGAAATAGCTAAAAAGATGTGCTCTTCATTAAAGCATCAACAAATAATGACAAAAACAAGCAAAAAATAAGTAAAATAAATCCTGAGTGCTAGGCTTTCTTGAAATCCAGGAGGACTCAATTCTTTACCTAATGGGTAGCTTGGAATTGCTTCCTTCCAACCTTTTCCCATGGCCCGTCACTGCATGGATGCTCTGGCCTGACGTTTGGGTTTGGAACTTTAGTATTTGCCTGCATTTCTGCACATGCAGTTTCATCTGTTTCCAGTTCGCTGGCTTCATTTGGGCCCCACAGGCCAGCCCTGTGCTGCTCTCGGGGACCACACGCATCCCAGGCCTCGGGGATGGTGGTCCTGCTCTGATATTGGGCCTCCCCAGGCACTGGCCTGGGTCCTTGTACCAAGCCTGCAGCTTTCTCCCAGGCCTTATAACAGAACACACACCTGGCTTCTCTGCCCATCACTCCAGTTTCTCCAAGGCTGGGGGCTTGGGCCCTGCCCTGACTTTCTCCAGCTCAGCCAGGGCTCCTTTCAGGCCATGCTGGTTTCCCCTCCCCAGCCCCGCCAGGCCTTAGCAGGACTCTCTCTCCTCCAGATCAGCTGCCCCCTCCTCTGTCCCATTGGGCCCTCCTCTCTCCAGTTGAGATGCAGTGAAATATTGCTTCTACAGCTTTTCTTTCGCTTTCCTGTCCCCGAAAACAAATTCACTTCCCATTTTCCTTTTAACTGGGTTGCTGCTATTTACCCCAGTCTTGAACAAGGGGGGGTACTTTAAAATAACCATGGCCCTTGGACTGTAGTTTTTAATTTTTTTTTTTTTCCTGGAATGGTAGCTGTACTCTCCCTTGGATTTTGTCATTGACTTTTACTCCTGAGGGATGGACCCATTCGTTCAACCTGGGGGCTCCTTATAATTTATCATTCCAAGTTGGGGCAATTTGGAGAATGAAAAGAGGTGCTATGAGTAATTGTGACAGAATAATAGGAATAAAACATATTATTGCAGCCAAAAGTTCTAGTCTCCTGACCTTGCCTTTAGCAGCCAACATGGAGTAACTTCCTTTGGTTAGGGGTTGTATCTGGGGCCATTTCTCTTGGAAGTGATAGATGGATGGAGTGGCAGCCGCCATGACCAGAGCTGGGCACAGGGCTTTACACTCAGGAAGATCTTGGTGCAGCTCTTGGATTGACCCCTTTCTAAATGCATGGACCTAGACAAATACTTCCCTAAGTGACTCTCGGTTTCCCCATCTGCACAAGGGGCATAATGATAACTGTCTCACAGATGGCTTTAGAGATTAAGTAAGGTAACATCTATAAAGCATTTGACTTGAGATAATTCAATGAATTCTAGTTTCCTTTCCCCAGTGAAGGCCAGGGAGTGTGCCAACCCATTTCCAATTCTTCTCCTTTGATGAAAAGATGGTCTGTGATCTGCTATTCAATAGTCCCTTTAAAAATGGATTTCCAATTTTGCATTCCCAATGCCTTCTAATATAGAATAAATTTCAGCCCAGTAAAAGGGCTGAAATTCAATACATTAAGGGAAGTGATTTTAACGTATGAGACAGAAAGATTATGCTTAGGGTCCCAAATATGTAGGGCTGTGAGATGCATTCAGAGGATGATGCTGCTAAATGATAAAGATGAGAAAGAGTCATCCTGTGCTGGAATATAATTAAATGACTGAGAAGAAGGCTCATGGTATTAGAGTGAAACCTTTAGCTCTGGACTAGTGGTTTCAATTCCACAGTGAAAGCAATCGTGCCCGTTGCTGGCTGCCAAGAGAAGAGGGTGGTCTCCGACAAAAGGCCTGGATTCAAATCTTTGCTCCTCCATTCACCAGCTGTGCCCTCGAATCAGTCTCTCACACTCTCTCAACTTCAGTTTTCCCTCCTGGAAAAGGGGATCAATAATAAGCACCAAATAGATCTGTGATGAGCATTATGTAAGAAACTAAATAAAAAGGGACCTAGTGTGCCAGGCAGCACATGACTATCAAATACAAAGTGGTTTATGAGTTAGTTTTTATTTTTCTTCTTTAGGAATTTGAATTGAGTCTGGAAATCCATGTACCCTTTCATCTCTTCTTTGAACTTCAACTAGATTTTTTCTGCAGGGTTTAATAAAAATGTCTTGTTTTTAGAGCTTTGGGGCCTAGATCTGTAATACCCATTGATTTCAAGTGAGACGTTTAAGGGGCATCTGATTGGAAATCCTCAAGACCCTCATTAGGCCAGTCTAGACTGCTGGTCCAGGAAACACTAGTTTTGTGGGACATTAACAGTTGTTCTTCCAAAAATGAGATGCACATTCAGATGTCTTTGAGAAATGCTGGGTACATAACATGAAACAGATTTCTTCACTGCACAGCATTTCAGTATCTAAGTGAGCCAATATGCATGGTGAGTCGCCAAGATGGGGCCATGTCACGTGCATTGTCTCCCAAACACGTTTGACCATGGTCCTCATATTTTTTGTGGGATATTTTTAGAGACCAGTGGTCCTTGGCATGCTTTGGCAAGAACTGTTCTAATAATTTTTACGGATTTTTGAAAAAAATGTTTACATTATAATATTAAATGGGAAAGCAAGCTACTAAATTTCATGTACTGTAAAATCATGATTCTGTTAAAATGTATTTAAGAGACTGGCAAGAAATATATCAAAATATTAACATGGTAACTAAAAGCAATAATCTAAGGGAGGGGGAAGATTTATGGAGTTTTTGTATTTATTTTACTTACCTATATTTTCCAGTTTTTCTACAATGAACACGTATTACTCTTATAATCCAGACATTTTACTTTTCTTTTTTCTTTTGGTTAAACAATCTCAGAAGGGATCATTTTCTTTCCAACTACAACGTTAGATCCACCTGAATGAAATATGCCTTTCATTGCATCCTGAGAAGACGGAAGAATCATAAAAAGCCTTCAGAAGCCCTTGAGGAATTTTGAGGGCAGTAAAAGCAAAGACTATAAACCAAAGAAAAACACACAAAGTTGTAAGAGCTATAAGAGAAAAGTGGGGACGAGGGATGTTGAGTATCTAAAGGGAAAAAATAAGAAACACAGCCTTTCCTGGAAAAGAAAAGAAAGCTTATGATAAAAAAACAAGCGTGGTTTTTGTGAGAACCCACACAGGTAAGGAAGAAGCCAGCCATGATTCACGTCCACGACAGGAGGGGTGCAGACCCCAAGCCCAGCTTCCTGCCTATAAGCTGGACCACCTCGGAGTCATCATGGATTTATTTGTAGAAGAATAATATGTGGGATCTGTTTACGTGTGATCTCCACAGACCTGTGCTAAGATCTGGATGCAGGGGGCCCTGGCAAGAGGCAGACATCGGGAGGAAGAACTCTTTATACGTAGGGGTGAATGTGCGGTGGAAGGGCCTGTGGTCAGTACTGTGTACGTGCTGCTCCCTGCCTTCCACTCCGTCCTAAAGTCTAATAGTTTCATTGGCCTATGTTTACATTGCTATGTACTTTCTAAATGAGTAAGCTGATCCCACTTGGAACATTGGCATTCTCTTTTAGTTCCCGTAGGGAAATTTTTTTTTTTTCTGGATAGTAAGTTCATTTGATAAGTTTTATCCTTATGAGCTGAAAGGGTGCATGTTCCACCCTGCAGGGAGAAGAAGCACATTCCCTGATCCTTAAACCTGCCCCTCCTAGGTGCTCATCGTGGGCACCGGGGAGTGGTATCCTCACTCACTTCTCAGTTCAGCGATGTGCTCAGGATACTCCTTTTCCAGCCATCGGGTACACCAGGTACACACGAAGATGCTGCACCTCACGGACTGATGGATGTTCAAGTCGGCTTGTGGGAGTCGCATGTGTTTTATGCAAGCAGACAAGGTGAATTATTGAACTAACAGCTTTCTCAGGTATGGGCTCTGCAGTGTGATCAATTATGTATAATGTGCACTCAGGCAAAAAATGAGGTGGCTACAAGCTGGAGTGTTGCAAGGCTGCTGGAGCTATTCTGCCTTCAAACAAGAAAGAGCAAGCTGGAGACTTCCGTGGTATCTGACAGTCACTCACGGTGGCTGAATTGATGAGAGACGCATCAGACTTGCCAGAGAGAGACAATGTGCTGTCCTCTGTTTTGGTGTGGTGTTTGTCCTCTCAGGGCCCCTTCATAAATTTTGTCCGATTTTCTTGTTCCTGGCATACAGTGCATTGCACATAACAATAACAGCAATAATAATAACAACCGTTTTATTGAGTGCATTAGGTGCACAACTTTGTGTGTGATTACGGTATTAAATTCTTCTAATAGGTCTGTGGGTAGGTCCTATGATAAGCCCCATTTCCCAGGGGAGGAAGTGGGACCTTAGAGAGGTTGCACAGCTGGTGGGAGAAGTCCAGCCTGCCTGCCCCTGGAGCTTACAAATGATGAACCATATTATATTGCTCTTTGGCACTTAGTATATTTTCATTATGGTTGGTTGCATGAATAAATGTCAGAGTAAATGGCTTCTCAGGGGGGATATGAAAGCAAAATGCCCTCTCTGAAAATGAAAAGAGAGTTGATACCCAGTTTGATTCTTGGAAAAAGAGAATAGCAGCTGCTCCTTGACCTCTAACCCCCTGCTCCTGGAAGAGAAGGTGGTCAACCTGAGTCAACCAGAAGATGCTCTGCTTTCAACCCCAGCTCTGTTCTGAGGCCATGCTGTTCATCATGGTGTCCCCAGCACCCAGAGCAGTGGCTGGTACAAGTCAGGGGTTGAAAATATTGGTAAATGAATGAAAGAATAAATATGATGATGTATATGAAAGCAGCTATTGGTGCCTGGCACAAAGAGCTCAATAAATCCATTTGTGCCAGTGGTTGGAAAGAAGGAAAAAAGACAGGAAGGGAGGGGACGAAGGGAAAGTGATGGAAGAGCTCCTGAGAATGACCTTGCATAGAGCTGACAGGAGCAGAATGAGGCAGGCAGATGCCCTGGGTTTCTGCTCCCCCAACTTATCTACCCTTGCCCAAGCCCTGGCCCAGGGAAGGACAAACACCACCAGTCTGTTCCTTGGAGATTTAGCAAGGCCCATAGTAAGGCAAATGAGCGATGTTTGGCCCATTTTGTCCCTCCCTTATTCTTTTCCTTCCATTTTCACTTTAGTTTAGGAACTGTCTCATTTTGGAACCCCATTCAAAAACTGTATATGTAATTTCCAAGCTCAGAGTCACATTTGAATCTATGGATGATGGTACGTGACAAACATGATTTTCTGTTTTCAGGAAAATTAACTTAAGATTTCTTTCCTGTTTTATGTTGGGGGTGGGGATCATTGGCAAACCCTCCAAAGACTTCTTATAGATCCAACGACTCTTGAAAAGATACGTTTTTTTTTTTTATTTTTAAGTTAAAGAGCAGAATACATGTGGAGCTTATTTCCCATGAATTTCACATGATTTTTCTATTGAACATGGGTTTATAAGCTTGGCAGAGCATCCTGGGAGTTTGGTTGACCCCAAAATATTTGAAGTATGATTTGAGTTGTTTGCCCAACCTTTCTTGTTCTAGTGAATAATTGACAGCTGATCTTGTCTCCTTCCTTCTTTTTTGGGGGAGTTAGGAGTGGAAGAGTAGGTACCATAAGTAGCATTGACCTTAAGAAGACTAGAGAGCTCATGGTTGGCTTTGACTTGTTGTTGTTGTTAATTTTTACTTGGTAGCCAATTTGAAGTAGTATATGCATTATTTTACTAAAATTTGATGCTTTATAGTTTTGTTACTTTAATTATATGAGTCTCAGTTTCCACTTTTTAAAAATGAATATCAAGTGCCTATTTCAAGGTGTTATTGTGAGTATCAGATGAATAACTCATGCTGAGCTAATAGCTAATGCTGAGCACCAAGCCAGACATACAGTCTGTGGTCAGTAAATGCTTCCCTTCTCTCGCAGCTGTACAAAGCCAGTTCATGCCTCAGGTCATGTGTGCAGCATCCTCCTAGATTGGGAATGACCAAGCCAGGGGGTGATTTTAAGAGACAGAGGGAAGGTAATGATGTACATGTGCTCCGCGTGCACTAGGCACTCATTAAATACCTATTAAGCAATCAAATGAATAGAGTAATGAGCCCGATTAATGAAAAGGAAATAAAAAGAAAGAGTCACACTATTCATACCTTGAAACATAATTATGTTCCTCAGCCCTGCATCACAGGGTGGATGTGAAAGCCCCAATCACAAGGATCTCTTGTACTGGAAAAACCTGGGTTTCAATCCTGCCTCTATGACATGGTGCTGCGAACTCTGGCAAGTTACTTACCTGTCTGAGTCAGTGCGCTCACGTGTGAAACGTAAATGGCACTCACTGGCATTGTGGGCGGATTCGATGTGGTAGCTCAGAGCACACAAGACACTTCCCTCAGTGGAGGGCCCATAGTAAGTGCTCAGTAAATGCTGGTTAACTTTTTCCTTTCCTCCTCTTCCTCTTCTTCCTCCTTCTCCTTCCTCATGAGTAAATTGGGAATAATTGCAGTACCCTTACTGTATAGTCGTTGTCAGGATTAAATGCAAAGCATTTAGACTGGTGCCTCATTTACGTTTAGTGCTGCATTGGTTATGTGTTTATTTTCATGGAGCACTTCTGTGAGGGAGACAAGGAAGGGAAAGTCTCTATAAAAATCTTTTCCAATTTGGATCTAGACAAGAAATACAGATAAAAGAAAATAAATAGCTTCATGTACCTTAGCTGCTTTTTTCTTTTAGGGAATTTGGTTTTCTGGTTGCCTTTCTGAGGCATTTCAAGGTTGATCAACTTAACTTGGAAATATTTAAATAAACTATGTTGGAAAACATTTTCCATACTGACCTGGCCAGACTTCCCTTTCTAGGACTGATCCCAGCTGGTACTGATATGATATGCTCAGTCAGGAGTAGGAGTTCATGTATTTAAATGCACTGTCTGAAACTCAAATATGAGGAGACACAAAGGAAGAAAAGATGCCCAGTGTCACAGGGCGTGAGCTACATGACTTCCACACACCACGTGGAAGAACGAGCCATTGCTGTGGATTTCCCTGTGTGTTTCATGGTGTAGTTTGCGTGGCTGGCTCCCCACGTGGCCGCGTGGCCTCATTGCTGCCTTGGTGTGGGTGTCATGGAGAGCGAGGGATGGATTTGGAGCTCTGGGTTCCATTTCTTCCAGGCTGTGTGATCTTGGACAAGTATGTCAGGCTCAGCTTCCTTTCCTGAAAATGTTCTCAAAAATGCCCACCTCGGGGTCCTTTCTGAAGACTGAATGGGACAAACATAGGGAAGCACACAGCAAGTGGTAAAGTGTCTTACAAGCACGGGGCCTGCTTTCATCGTGAATAGTGTTGTCATGGAGAAGCCCCCATGTTCTGTGGATTATTTAGGCCTGTTCCTCACTTGTGCTTCGGCTGCTCTTCTGGCTTCCTCCCTGCTTGTCCTCTTCCATAATCACCCGGTAGGTTCTCTGAGCAGCCACTTTCTTCTTCCTGCCAGGGTGGCCCCACCTCCCTTGGGGGTTCCTTGGCTGCCACTGGGCCAAGGCAGCAGCTGAGTTAGGGCAGTGTGGGGGGTGGGACATCTGATGCCTCTTTTGTAAAAGGGTAAAAGACGGGTGAGAAATATTTGCAGTGACTCAGGATAAGGTGGCCAGGAGCAGGGTCCTAAGAAACAGGCTTCCCCAGAAGGCCCCAGGTAGGCATTGTGACAGGAGGGCAATTGGGAGAGAGATGTTTAGGCCAGTGCTAATCAAGGCTACATTTCCTCTCATTCCTGCTGCAGACTCAATACCAGCCGTCTGGAGCCCTAGTCCTCTTCATTCGTTCATTCTTGTTTGACCTGGTATAGTGGATTCGTGTCAGCAAAGGCTAGCGGAGTTCTCATGGTATTACTTAACATGATCGAGCAATGAACGCATTTTGAAGGTCTGTGTCACTGTGTGTGGGTGTGACAGGGAGCGTTGACACCAACACTGAAATCTGTAGGCCTTTACCCTGTATCTCACACCAGCTTGGGATCAAGATCTCAGATCCGTCCTGTACACCCCTCACCCACCCGCAGCACTCCAGTCCAGCCCGACACCTCCCCTCCCTGCATCAGGACAGTCCCTTCCCACGGCTCCTCTCACTGCATTTCCCTCCTCCTTTGGTCCCCCTTTAATTCATTCTCCATAAAGTAGTCCACAAGGAATGATCTTCTAGAAATGTGAATTACAGCAGATCATCCTCCTGCTAAACCTTCTGATGGCTTGGAGTAAAAATCCAAGCTCTTTATCCTACCTTACAAACTTCTAAATCAATGCTATCAAATTTGGCAGCCACTAGCTGCATGTAGCTATTATGTGCTTGAAATGAGGCTGTTCCACATTGGGATGTGCTGTAAGTGTAAAATACACACCATATTTAAAAGACTTTGCATGAATAAAAGAACGGAAAATGCCTCATTAATAATTTTTATAATGATTACATGTTAAAATAATATTTTGGATATCTTGGGATAAGTAAAAATCCATTCCTATAATTAGTTTTACCTGTGTGTATGTACAGATAGAGTATATTTACCTATTAATATCTATCTATCTATCTACAATACCTCCCCCACACTCACACACACACTAGAGAATTTTCAGATTCACGTGTGGCTCATATTACATTTCCACTGGACAGCACTGGTCTAAGTGATCTAATGGCTGTGTGGTCTGACCTGCATTCTGCCCCCTTCCTCCTGTCCCCCTGAGCTCAGCCACACTGTCCTTCCTGTCCCATACTCAGGCAGTGTTCATCCCCACCCTGCTGTGTCCCTCTCAGTGTTTTCTCTGCCTGGAATGCTTCCCCTAGTCTCGGCGTGGACGGCTCCTTCTCTTCTTTCAGACTTCAGCTCTGAGATGTCTGCCCTAAACATCCTATCAAAATGGCTATGTTGTCATTTTTATTTCCATAGCATCCTATTTATCGTCTGCATGGCACTTATCGTGGGCTGATAGCTTCCTTCCTTTCCTTCCTCCCACCCTTTTTCTCTTCCTCACCTCCACAATATAACCTCTATAAAAGCAGGCACTTTGTCTTGTTCATTGTTGTATCTTGATGACTAGAATAGATCCTGGCATCCAGAAAGCACTAAAGCAAAATTTGTTGAATGAATAAATATTCGTTTTGATTCGTGGGTGCTGTCAAAGCAAAATGGCCAGAGAAACATTGTTTAAAAAAATCCAAACTATATATACTATCTCATAGACATATATACTACCTATATATCTCATATATATTAATATGTATATGTATATATTGTGTGTATGTATATATGTGTATGTGTGTATATATATACATATACATAATCTCATTTGGGGTCTGCAAGCTATGGCCCCTGAATCAAATCTGGTCTGCTATGTGTTGTTGTAAATAAATATGTATTGGAACATAGTCACACTCCTTTGGCTATATATTGTCTGTGGCTTCTTTTGCACCACAATGAAGAGTACAGTAGTTGCTACAGAGACTGCACAGCCCAATATTTACTATCTGGTCCTTTATATAAAAAGTTTATTGATCCCTAGGGTAGACAAGGGCTGACCTGGAAGGGTTGTAGTCTCCCCGATAAGTTTGTCATTCTTCCAAATAAACATGAAATCAAAGTAAAAACAGTGTGGCGCAAATACAGCTTCAATGCAACTTCCTTAGTCTCCCCTTGAGACTATATTATTCCCCTAAGTACCTCTATGGAGATACGACAGAGGTGTAGGCAAAACCAGCCTGACTTTGAGTGGCACATTACCATGCTCATTTGACAGATGAGGTAACCGAGATTCAAGCCAGGTAAAATGCAGAGCTGGAACTGAAGTCCAGACCTGTCCCATCACTTAGCTACAGCAGTTTAAGAATTTCAGACAGAATGCTCTCCACATCCTGTGCATACACACTTTAAAGAAATTATCCTGACTACTCTGACTGTCTTCTTTAGTGACTTAGTTTTTGCTTCAGCACTGGCAATTAATGTCAAGTCCTGGAAAGCTGACTATAGAATGCATCTGGGTCCTGTCCAAGCCATTAAAGAGTCTGAAGAGCGTGCATCAAATCAGGAAATAGTAATGATCTCTGGCTTAGTTCTAATATGAAGCAAATGAAAATGATGCTTAAAAATTATTACTGAGCTTCTGTGGCATGCACTTTTCTCTTTGCACATTATTTTAAAAATTATTTATATACAAAAGTTTTCCATGGTTGACCAAGTTTGCCTTGATCTCAACCCACATCATATTAATGTCTGTATTATATTGTTAGCCTCCTTTTTATCTCATTACCAAAATTAAATAAAAAATATCTTGAATTTACAGAGAGTCATTAAGATAGGCATTGTGTGGTTCAAAAGAATTATTCACAATAATAGTGTCCGTGATTAGTTTGTTCCCTCTAGACTCATCCTCCTGCCCACATTGTGTGACCCTCTTCCTTGGCCCATTATTACTTGTGGCTTCATCCTGATCCAAAACCAGCTTCTGAAGTGGTTGTCCTAGCGAGAGCCATCCTTTCGATTTGGCATCTCAGCCAACAATCCAACCCAGCTTTCTGATCCTGGCCCTTGCCCTCGGAATGGTTCTTCTGGTGCCCATCTCTCTGGCCATGTTGAGACACAGGTGGTAGCATGAGTGTAGGTCCTCGTGATGACCCAAACAAGGGGAAAAAGAAGAGAAAGCAATTACTGACCATGTGGCTCATCATACCAGTCTCTGAAATGCAAGAAGTGCGCTCAAACATTTGTTGGTTGGATGGATGTGTCAGAGGATGAGGGAATGGATGGGTGGGTGGATGAATAGAACGAAGTGAAGAGTAAGTTTGGTTCATCTGGACTTTTTTAGGCTCTGGGTGGGAAGAGTGAGCAGATATTTTAATGGTTGCTTTAGTGTGCTGTTTTATAATTTTCTTCAGTAAATTCTAAAAAGCATGAAATATCATCTGCTTGGTCTTCCATGACAGAACACATTAACCAGTGTTGTTTATTTTGTGACACTCAAGCTATGAGCTGTCAAAACCAATCTGCCCATTTAATCGATTCTGGCTTGTTTCCGAAAAATGAAATTTAGCCTTTTATTGTTGTTAGCTATTATCCCTCTTCCAGTTAAATCCAAATTCTCACAGGTCATGGTAGAACACAAATAGTGTAATTCCATTGCACTAACATTTATAAGCTGTGAGTAACTGAGGGCTGTATCTGTAGAGGCACTTGGCTTGGGATATTCTTTAACCTGAGGATGCTGACATAAGACAAAATCAAGTTAGCTCACCAGGGAGAGCAAGTGGGGTGGGAAAATGCCAAAAATAACTTCACTTGTTTAAGATTTCCTTACTCGATAATTTCAGCACATGAAATGTATAAATAGAAAGTGCTTGAGCTGCCTGTACTTCCTTACTTCAATTAGCACACTCTTTTTATTTAGATCTCTGTTAGCTCTATGGCTGTGCCTCAGTTTACAGGACAGTGAACTGCTACCATAGTTGCCACTGCAGTACAGGAGTGCGTGTGCATATGTGTGTATGTGTGTGTGTGTGTGTGTGTGTATGTAGGTGAAGAGTAGAGTCAGAGAGCCAATCTGTGGTACCTGGAAGCATGGGCACCCTCACTACATCCTAGCCATCTCTGGCATCATGCTTATTCTGCTGTTATCCCTACTGCAAAATTGACTTTTAGTACAATACCTTGCACATCAGGATAGGGTCCTTGTTTATCCAGAACCTCCGGGGCTAAGATATCGAAAAAGCCCTTTCCAGTTCCAGAACTGCCTTTAGGAGGCAGTGTGGTTTTATTCCTTCTTCGATTGGGGAATGGAGGGGGTTGTGGGTAGGCCAGAGCAGAGGAAACAATTTCTGCCCCTGAGCCCTTTCCAAAATTTGAGTTAATGCACTGTTGTGACTGGTAAGACTACAATTCAAAGAAACTAGAGAAGGCCATATAAAAGCCAGACTGTGAGGTGGACAAAGAAAGTAGTCACGAGATAGTGCCATTTTTCTCCTGTCCACAGGCTGCAACCCATCTCCCATACTGGAATCTGATTATGTCTCCATATTAGCTCTATCCTTCCACATAGCAGGCAGAGTTAGGTTATGCAGGGTGGAGCTGCTTTCCTTGCACTTCCCTGTGTTGTGGTCACACTCAAGGCTTTTGGCCCCTTTCCCACAAACTCAGTGGGATCCCCTCCCTTCAGAGAGGCAGACCCTCACCAGCTTCCTCAGTCATTGACCAGTGGGTGGTGCATTGGTTGTGGCAGTCTTGGCCCTAGAAGTGTCACATTGTAGTTCATTACCGTTATTTTTTATGGGGAAATTGTTTTTGACCTAGGTACTTTCAGGGTGGCCACTTTTTCAAGGAGACACCATGCCCAGCATTACTGGAGGGTGGTAACGTGCCTAGCATGCTGTGGTGAGTCTGATCATAGCAGAAGGGCTGCACTCACCTTCAGGCACCATCGGAAGAGGAACTGCTACACCCTGGGGTGCATTAGCAGACAAAAGGGGCTACAGGCCTGAGTGTGTGGCCTGGAAAGCAAATTTGGAGAAAGTACATATTCTGTGTGATCCAGGGAGCAGAAATGTGACCCATGATCCAGAGTTTAGGGACATGGAGTCTTCACTGTGTATTCACCAGATGGTGTAGAACTGTTTCCAATTGGAGTGGACTACTTCGGGAAGTAGAACTCTCACTGTTGCTCAGCGTCCAAGCAGAGGCCAGTGTGGGGATGGTAAGAGAGGATTCTTAAGCTAGGTAGGTGAACTAAGGTCTCAAAGATGATCTGGGTTTTGTGGGGTCTTGTGTTTATCCAATTTTGGAATGCCTCTGAAACTACAAGAACACAAACACCCAATTAGATATAACAGTAAACATTTATTTAGAATGAGAAAAGAAATTACAATAGATTTCCAGGGACTTGGAGATTCATATTTCTTCTCTCTGAGATCTTTCCAGGCAATTTACCAGGAATATTTATCTAGAAATGCTTTCTCTTTGTAACGGATTTTCCCATTTTCACATAGACTTACAGCCCTCAGCAAAACTCTCAGTCCTCTGATTGGTCTGCAAGGAAGAACCCTGAAGCTTAAACATCATGACTTTATGGTACATCTTCCTACACTGAGCTCCCATCTGGGTTAGAATTATGTGCATGATGAGATACTAGGAGAACCAGGTCCTCCTGCAGGGAGTGCAATGAGCAAATCACAGAGAGTATAGGCATCTGGGGAGAGAGCACTCAGTCTTTCGGCGTCCCTACTATGTACCTGTCACCCTGCCTGACTCACTCTACACGTTTATCTCCTCTGCCTCGGTGTACTAGTCAGGGTTCTCCAGAAAAGCAAAACCAACAAGATAGAGATAAAGATAGAGACAGAGATAGAGATAGGTATAGACACACACACACAGACACACACACACACACACACACACACACACGAAGAGAATTATTTAGGGAATTGACTCACTCCATTATGGAGGACAAGAAGTCCCAGTCTGCCATCTGCAAGGTGAAGAACTGGAGGAGCTGACGCTGTGATTCCCGATCTGAGGCTAAAGTCCTGAGGATGGAGTAGGGGTTGCTGCCAGTGTAAGTCTCCAGTCTGAAGGCCTGATAACCAGGAGCTCTGATGTCCCAGGACAGGAGAAGATGATGTCCCAGCTCAAAAACAAACAAACAAAAAAACCCCCCAAAACCCAGAAAGAATCTGCCCTTATTCCACATTTTTGTTCTAGCCAAGCCCTCTGCAGATTGGATGGTGCCTGTCCACACTGGTGCGGGTCAGCTTCTTTACTCAGTCTACTGATTCAAATGCTAATGTCTTCCAGAAAGACATACCCCACAATAATGTTTTACCAGGTATTTGGGTATCCCTTAGCCCGGTCAAGTTGACACATAAAATTAACATCATGATGGATTGATTGGATAACTCTACTTCATTGTGAAGGAAAGTAAGACTTGGAGATGTTAAGATTCAAACCTGGATGTGTCTGATTCTGTGTTCTTCTTGGGCAGTGCTGCTACTGTCTTCCTACTGGGGACATTTTCATCCTGGGAAGGACAATTACCTCTTCTTGAGGACAGGATGGGCTCAGGGTGACCCCAGAGTATCTGTCTAATGTGGGAGTGAGACATAAACACACCAGCATCAGTGCCATACAGACACATACGCATTCCTGGCTCAAGGAAGAAGCTTTTAAAACTGGAAAGGAAAAATTCTTATTTGTGACCAAAGAAACATGGTGTTGAGGCTGCACTGATGGTAAAATTGCCACTGACATTGGTGGGGAACTTGCCTTTTATTCAAAACAACCGTCTAGGGTCTTGCATTTTTTCTTGCAGCTGCTTCCAGTTTTTTCTTAAACTCAA
This sequence comes from Propithecus coquereli, assembly GCF_000956105.1. Taxonomy (NCBI): domain Eukaryota; kingdom Metazoa; phylum Chordata; class Mammalia; order Primates; family Indriidae; genus Propithecus; species Propithecus coquereli. Next base: position 4,113,626 of record NW_012137636.1, on the reverse strand, counting down.
GGGAAAATTTACTGATGATATGCATCTCGTTTTCTTCATTTATAACATAATAATCCTCAGCTCTCCTTTAGGTTCATTATGAAAATAAATATGAAAGGGATTTAGCCTTCAATAGACCCATTCGGATACAAATCACATAAGGCTATAAAAAGGCATTGGTATTCGTTTTGTTGTTATTAAGAAAATTGCAAATAATAATAACACTAATCTAGCTACAAAAGAATCCAAACTCCCTTGGATGGAAGTGAAAGAATATACTATTTTTCTTTTTATTATGAATATTATAAAAGTAATTCTTTTATTATAAAAAATTAATAATACAGATAAATCATAAGGAGAAAAATCACCCACAATCTCATGCTCCAGATTTAACAAACTATTGATAACGTTTTGGTAAGTTCTTTTCTTGTTTTCCTCTCCCATGTGTAGATGCATGTGCATGTGTGTGTCTGTGTGTGTGTGTGTGTAAAACTAGAAAAAAGGGCATCATACTGTACTCTTTTATAACTTGCTTGTTGGCATAATGCTATATTGTGGACATATTTTTATTTCAATAAAATTTGTTTAATCACATCTTTATTTTAAGTGGCTGAATTAATATTCTGTTGTATTAATGTGTCATAGTTTGTTCAAATAATTCTTACTGTTGGAACTTAAAATAATCTAATCATCCTATACCATAATACAATGAACATCTTTACTGGCTCATCTGACTGTTTTCTTGGGAAACATTCCTAGAAGTAGAATTATGGGGCCAAAGAGTATGTGCATTTTATGATTCTTGATACAGAGGCCAACATTCCTGCTGAAGGCTGTTCATGTGCCGTTCACATGGACAGCCACAGTGGTGGAAGCCCCACAGTGCTTGAAAAAGCCAATTTCCCCGTACCCTTGTCAATGATAGGCATTTTCGTGCTCTTTAAACTCTGCCAACTTGAGATGTGTATCCATTTGCATTTCTTGCTTAGTGGTGTGTTTAAATATTTTTTTCATGTATTTCTTAACCATATGTATTTTGCCTATTATAAATTGCTTATCTATATCCTTTGTTCATTCTCTTTTTTTGCTAGGATATTTTTCTTTGATCTTTCCTGAGGAAGTATATTTAGCAATTCTTTCTCTACCTTATTTTAGGATGTGGAGGTTCTGATTTCCTGAAAATCTGATTTCCCCTATGCAGTCTTTCCTCACTGAAGAAAGGCAATAATTTCTAGAAGCAAAAACTACTGGTGATAAAATTTCCACAAAGCATATTTAACATTTTTACTCGCATTTTATTTTTCAATTATTAAATATGGACTCTCTCTCTCTCTTTGGATGACCTTATATTTTCAGTTTGGGACCAAGAATAAACAGGCTACCTAACATTTATGCTCAGTTTGAGTCCCGTAATCTTCTATAATAATATGTTTATCTATGTATATGTTTTTCGGGGGGTGGGTATAGGCCACTGTGTCCAGCAGATGTCTGTTCATATCAATACCCAGAGGGCTTCTTCAACTCAAGCATTTATGACACTAGAACAGGCAATTTGTTGAAAATGACAGAACCTATATTTGGATACTGGAATGAGAAGTGTATACGTAACTCACTACGTAGACAATTTAAGCAAAATCATGCAACAAATTATAAATGACACATAGTAGCTTCTGATACAAATTTCTCAGTCTCCACCAAGAATTGCAAAAACCTCTGCTATGGTCTGGTCTGCCCTGTCCTCTGGCATTCCTTTGTCTCTTCAGAGCTCTTCTGTTTCTATCTCTACTCCTGTCCCCAAGTTGGTCTCTTTCTTCTCTCAGGGCCGCTTTTCCTTGTTCCAGCGTGCTCTCATCTCCACAGTTGCCCATGTTACTTTTTATTCATTCATTCTTGAACTGGAGCAGTTAAGGGTGCGTGCTTTCTCCGATGCTCTTTGAAGTGATTGTCCTGGTTATTGGTAACCATTACTTCATAGCCCTGAAGCTCTCTGTCCCTCCAAGGACACTGTCACCCTGTGCTTCAATACCACTGCTTCACTTTCTGCCCGTGGGGTGGCAGTTTTGTAAGTTTATCAGGAGACTATTTCCAGACTGGAGCCTGGATGATAATGATTTCTCCTTTGTCATTACTTACAGGCATAAACACAGCGTGTCACTTTGTTGAGACACCCTTGAACAGTCTTGTGGCTACTTAACCATGTAACTCTCAAAATTATAAGTGCTTTTCATACCTGTGGGGATACAACAAATATTGTTTACTTACAACAAAACCAAACCAACCCCCCAAAAGATCCTTTTAAAGCTTCTAATGAGCTGCATATAGCTAAAATTTGGAAATATTTATCAACTTCCCACCCCCATCTGAGATTTCCTGTTTTCCCCTGGTAATCTATTAGCTCATACAGCTGCAGCTGGGGTAAGAGATATATTGACTTCAGCTGAATGTGGACACGGCACATTTTTCATTATTCCCCGAAGCCATCATTAATATGAGGCAGGTCCTGTCTAACAGACTTCTACTAAAAATATTTGGGGGATATCAGAGGGTTTCAGCACAAAACAGGAAGCAACTTCTAGCTTTGTGTCAGGTGTTTCTATTCCTAATAGTTTATCTACCACCCTCTAAACCAGAGCAATCTCTACTGTTATGTCCCTCTTTATAGGTCCTGGCCTTCTATCTCATTGCTGGCTCCCCGCTCTTTCCCCACGAGAGCTCTCTCCTCTCTCCTCTTTTCTCAATTCCTGGGCCCTCACCCCTGATTAAATATCCAAGACTTCTGTCTCACTATTAAGCAGAACAATCTTTCTTTGCTTTGCCTTACCTCTCTCTTCCCGGACTAGGCAGAAACTTAGTGTTTCATATTCAAAAGAGCAATTTGTAAGAGAGCCACTTTCCATCCAGATTAAGCTCTCTCAGTGCAGGATTGGCGACAGCCACTCAACACATAAAATGCACCCCCTACCCCCGCACACACCAAACATTGAGCAGCGCAGCCCTTGGAGACTGGCCTGACCAAGCTCCCGTCTTGGCCATCAGCGGCCACACGTGCTCCTCTCCCATTCTCTCCCTTCCCCTTCCTTGCTTACAGACAGCCATTGAGACAGCCCACTTTGCAGCCTTTCCCACTTTGCTGGGATTTTAATCCACAGACCCAGCTGTCTGACCACTCTCCCTACTCTTGAATAGCAGGTGCCGGGCCAAGATGTCTAATGCCATTCCCCTCCACACGTGTTATCAGCCAGCATCCACCTCCTCCGTTTCCGTTCCCTCTCACTCATGGGATTCCCAGGACTGCTGGAGATTGTCTGAAGGGTACAGTAACCAGGCCTTCTCTAGGTTTGTTTCTCTCTTTTTTTGACCTGTACCATTTATTAAAAGTGATTACTTTGGCATGCCTCATGGTTTTAGTGGCCTCACAGAAGTCCTTCACCTTATCCTTGAGAAAATCCAATTTGATGTTGGATAATCAGAAAGAAGCCTTAGTCATTGCCTCCAAGTACTCTTACCATGTTCTCCTTCAAAAACGCCATCCATCACCTGGCCTGGCCCAGTGCTATAATGGCACTGCAATTACCTGCAGTGGCCCTCCTGCCTGCCTTGGATGCAATCGTTTCTCATGAGTATAATTCACTGCCGTCATTGAGGGCTTGGAGGAGATTCATTTCCACTGTCTCCTACGGCTTCTAAATAAAACATTTTAAGCAAAGGATAGACGAAATAGAAAGCTACTGGACAGTGATGAATTCCAATTTCACTGCCAACTAACATGCTTCCCTCCCAGACCAGGACCTGTTTATTAGGAGTAAAGAGATCACTCATATCATGATATTTTTGTAATAAATTGTAATGTTCCCTATAGTGTGATTGAAGCATTTATCTAAAAAGATACTATCAAAATGAAAAGTTTCCCCTCAATTCACGTAAGATTATATCGACCTTTTTATAGAAAGTCTTGCTGATTAACCTGACACCAAGCACTCGGCCAGGAGGATGCTGACTCAGTCTGAGACGCCTGGACCCTGGTACCACATTAATGCGTTTTTGTCTCCCCTGCAGCTGGACCTCAGCGCTTACCCCAGAGAGTGAGATACTAGCCAAAAATAGATCTCAAGGCTGTTTACTGTAGGTGTTTTCCCTTGTTGGTTGTTTCCAGGTACATCAAAAGTGCTACTCTCTTTATCTTTCAGGAGAAGAAAATACACAAATGAACTCTGGGCATAGAATTGGAGTTGGAGGTGGGAAGAGTATGTTCTGGAATGGGGAATGAACGTGGAGGAGAGAGTGTGAGGAGGCCTCCCGGGCTGTGCTTCTCAATGCGTGGCTTGCAAGGAATTCAGAATCCCAGGCCCCACCCCAGGCTTCCTAAACCCGAGTGTGCATTGGCGCAAGCTCCCTGGGTGATTGCTACTGAAGTGTGAACTAACCCCCTGTGTATGCGTATGTACATACATAGACGGGGCTGTGAGTAACTCACCTGCGAGTGTCAGCCAGACACCCAGCACCCTACCCCATACATGGCGTATGTTTATGGGGGAAGAAAGGACCTGGGGAAAAGGTAAGAAATGAGATGACGTCTGTTTTGCTCCACACAGAGAGGAGCACTGTGGACCCAAAGTGACATGCCCTGCTTGCCCTGGCAGTGTCTGTCACAGTGAACAAAAACTCATGTCGAGGGCCACGTGGGCCCCGGATAGTCAATGCAGAGGATGTAATAGTTGACCCCTCACATCCTCTCTATTCCTGACCTGTTGTGCAGCAGCAGAGGCATTTACGGAAACAACTCCGGCTTGTGTGTTAATCCTGATTAGTCAGATCCAGTGGTTTTCCAAGGGCGGTCCCGGGGCCAGAAGCATCAGCATCACCTGGAAAATTTTTAGAGATGCAGATTCTGTGTTCTCAGCCCAGACCTACTGAATCAGAAACTTTGGGGGCCAAGTTCTCCAGGACTGTGGTCCTTGACTCCCAGGCCATGCATCACCGCCTGAGCTCTGCACCCAACCCCATCCATGAAAAAATTGTCTTTCATGAAACCAGTTGCTGGTACCAAAAATGTTGAGGACCACTGCCCCAGGAGGTCCTAAGGCACACGCAAATCTGGGAACCGGTGGTCAAATACCATTGACCATTTTGTTCTGTTGCACTAATTAACCATTGAACTGAGGGGAATTAGTTCAGAAACCCAGGTCTGAGCCAATAAACGACAATAGGATTGGTTCAGTAATGTAAATGGGACCCCAATACAGGTCAAAGAGTCTTGAGTAGAATGTTATTTGGGTTTTCTGAGGAAAGCTTCCTTATATTTAAACACAGCCTTAGACGTACTCTCTCTCCCTCTAGAAGATGCTGTGGACCCTTATAGAGCAAATATGCTGCAGCCACCTTGTGGAAAGCCTAAAGGGAGCTGGCACAGGGGTGAGGGCAGAGGAAAGGGGACAGCAGGCCAATGGTGTGGGAGCCTGCCTGCCTCTGCATTTCACATGGGTAAGCCATTCCATTTCTTTGCTTCGGCCAGCCCAAGTTGGCTGTTATTTGCCACTTAAAGCATTTCACTAGCATGGCTCTGATGCAGCAAATAAGCTGCATTGGCCTAGTTTTGCTGATGGCTTCAACCGTCTTCAAACACAGGGGTGATGTTCAGATTCTTTCATGGCTGGAACAGTCCGAGCATTGACCAACTGTAAGGGTCCATAGCTGGGACATTTTATTATCCACGGAGAGGGGCTCACTGAAATCAAACCTGCCTTCTCATCACTCCTGTAGCAGTGTTGGCACCTCTTCTACAATTCCATCAGGGCAGAGCCTGATTCATTTTAAATTCCAGTGGGCCATTGTGGCTTTTCTGGAACCCCACATGCTAGCTGGCAATCAAAGGCACACTTCCTATGGAGACTTTCCTTTCACCCTAATTTTGATACGCTTTTTTTTACCTCCTACTTGTTCTATACATGAAAAAGGTGTAGCTACTACTTGTATCTTAATAAATCATAAAATACTTCCTTCAATTCTCTTCCTCCCTTTCCTTCTTAAATATTCAAATTCAATAAATTTTTGATAAAAAATAAAAAAATGATAGAACCAAAGTTGTTTTAAAAGATTTATTAAAATAAAATAAGCCAAGGCTTAAAAAGTTTATACTAGAACAACGTGAATGTAAAGGATTGACTTTTTTCCACGATTATTTTGATGTTGAATTGATTTTGTTCTAATCCTTTGAAAATCGGTAATGTCTGTATAGTGTTTCTATGTGGTAGTAACTGTTTATTAATTAGGATACTTGATTCGCCAGCAAATAATTGCATATATATCAAACCAAATAGCATGGGGTTTTAATGTACTTTATAAAAAGAGATTGTTTAAATTAATTTATTAAAATCAGGATCCAGAGCCTTTACATAATCTTCATGGGTACTATAGTGTGTGAAACGAGATGTACACATTTTAATATAATTTTTGCATTAATAGCTATTGGTAATGGTTAGACCATGATAGCCTGAAATTGCAATGTGTTTGCTAACTCCTGTTTTTTCTATCCATCAAAGGCATTGAGTATAACACATGAGAATGAAGATACTAATGATTAACAGCTAGATCTTTCTCTTCTATTAGCAAAGGACACTGAATATGTCACATCTTAATTGTCCTCAAAAAGAAATGTGATCATGCAATTCTACTTTAACTCAGATCTGGATATAACCCTGAAGACACCAATAGCTATATATGGGATATACATATGACTGGACAGAGCTTAGTAAATTGCAGTGGTGACATTTTCACTCCCAAATACTTTGTCTTATCCCTAAGCAGTCAGTTATATATTCTAGTCCCATCAATAAACTCTTATCAGAGGGGTTAAGAAAGTATCTTTTGAATTTCACTATTAAGTTTAAAAATCCACAATAATAAACTAGTTTTTAAAAGAAACTATAAAATCACAACTGCAAAATTCGGACTGACCTAGATTAAATAACACATCAAACTGAGATCATGTGTTTTATTGTGACCTGGCAGCCTATACCTGATCATCACGCCATGTCACTTAATAGATGATTTCAGAGATAGGTTTCCTAGCAACATTACAGCTAGTATCCAGCTGCTTAGAATGATTAACCAGAAACCATAAATTAGTCCAGCTCTTTGAGTTTTTCTTTGTTCCTAAACTAGCAAAGAGTATGACTGGTGGGGGTTGGAGTTTCTGGTAGGGTTTTCTATGGCTACTTCTTTCTCGGCACCCTCAGGCAATTAAGAACATGGCTTTTAGCTCCTATTGTTTCTAATGCTGCTTGAATTACAGAGTCTGGAGCAGGGAGGTGACCCCTTTAATCTAGGGGAATCAGGGAAAATGTCTTTTATTTCTTTAAGGATTAATTCTCCCTTGTCTTTTCTATCTTTTTCCTTTGGGTTTACTTATAATGCGTGCAGTGGCTCTCTTGGGTCTCTCTGTCTGTTAACATCCTTTCTCACAAATCCTGCAAGAACAAGGCAGTCAGTCTCTAAATCAACTGGATTGATGGCTTCTACAAGTCAGCATATTTCTCTTGTCCATTTGAAAGATTTTAACAAGTTGTACACATCACTTGAGTGTCATCATGCCTGGTCTTGAGTTAGCCCCTTTACATTGATGCAGGCTTCCTCAAAACTGGATGCCTTTTCTAACATTTTTGTTTTATGTTTGTATTAGTTAAGGTTCTTGCTTAACACACTCCAAGCTAGGAGCAGACATGCAAAAGGATTTAATGGAAATGGCAGTGAAGGACAAAGGAGAGGGAAGAGGGGAAGGTGGGAAATGCCTCCCAAACTCAAGGCCAGACACCTGCTCATAAGAGAGATGGAAGAAGTGGGTGAGAGCATCTCAGACTATAGCAAAGGTCTAAAAATGTTTTGGTGAGGCTGACGTTGAGTCCTGTAGCCAAGTCACCTGTAAAGGGTCCCTTGTCTTGCCTGAGTGGGTCTGCATCAGTGCATAGTCACCAGCTGGAGTAGCCCATGGACAGAGGTGCCTTGGTGGGAAGACTTGGTGGGTCTAAAGTGGCTGAAGCTGGGACCGGCACACAACAGAAGATCTGAGTGGCACATTTTCATGGCCACCACAGAGGGTCATTTAGCCTTAACCTGTATGTCTCCTTTGACTGAGCAAGTCTTAACCATGTTGGGCGATTTCTCTCCATTTGCCCAACCTCATCAAGTGAGGCATCACATCACTTTGTTCTGGTCCAGAGAATGAGGTGGTTTCACTCAGAGATGGCAGTGACTGCATTATTGTCAAATAATTTGAGTCCAGACAAAGGAAGAAAGGAAACTTTAGATAGCCTTTGCCTGTAGACATTGTCTGTATAGATAGCTTTGTCTATTGGGGGTAGGAAGAGAATGATTCAGAAGAGCGGCATGGTGAGATTCCTGCTATATTGAAGAATTTATTTTCCAAGTCAAAGGTAGCTAGGACGATGCTCCCTTTTTCTTTTCTTTCCTTTTTATTTTATTTATTTATTTTTTTATTTCAGCATATTATGGGGGTACAGATGTTTAGGTTACATATGTTGCCCTTGCCCCCCTCCCCCTCCCAAGTCCGAGCTTCAATTGTGTCCATCCCCGGATGGTGCGTATCGCACTCTTTGTGTATGCATATACCAGTCCCCTCCTCTCCCTCCTTCCCTCCCTCTGCCTGATATCCAATAAATGTTATTCTTATATGTGCACTTATGTGTTGATCAGTTAATATCAATTTGATGGTGAGTACATGTGGTGCTTGTTTTTCCATTCTTGG